>NC_141879.1:116605833-116908863 GCF_056163025.1 Triticum urartu
GTGATTGTGCGAGCTTCCTCCTCCATGGGTATGCTGAAAATGTCCTCCCGGCCTAGGGGTAAATCGTGGCTTCTGCTGAGCTCCTGAATTGTACTTTCCTTGTGCATACTTCCTCTTGCGATTCTCAATTTTCTGCTGCTTCCCTTCAATCATAAGAGCACGATCTACCAACTCTTGGTAGTTGTTGAAGGTTGATACCATCAACCGCATGCTCAACTCATCATTCAGTCCTTCCATAAACTTCTCCTGCTTTGATGTATCCGTAGCAACGTCATCTGGGGCATAACGTGCTAATTTACTAAAGTCCTCCACATACTAGCCAACTATCCGTCCTCCTTGGTGCAAGTTGCGAAACTCTCGCTTCTTCATGGCCATAGCTCCTGCTGAAACATGGGCAGTACGAAAAGCCTGCTAAAACTGGTCCGATGTGATAGTGTCGACAGGGAAAGTGGCTGTGAAATTCTCCCACCATGATGCTGCGGGTCCTTCAAGCTGATGTGCGGCAAACTTCACCTTCTCCGCATCCGTGGATCCTGTTGTGGTCAACTCTCTAGCTGTCTTGCGGAGCCAATCATCTGCTACTATCGGCTCAGTGCTACTGGAAAACACCGGCGGATTCAGCCTAAGAAAACGGGCTAAGTGATCAACAGGTGGTGGTGGTGGGTTGTTGTTGTTGTTCCCCTGGTTCTAATTCTGGACTAGTAACTGCGTCAATGTGTTCTGCTGCTGGATCAACTGAGTGAGCTCCGGTGGAAAGGTAAATCCGGGGTCACGTCTCGGAGGCATCTGAGGGCTTAGAAAAGATGAGATTTAAGAATGGAGGGGGTCTAAAGAGAAAACACTACCCATATGCACATGAGGCAAAAGCAAACAATTCACTTCATTCAATCAATCAAACAAGGGCATACAATTCACTTCATTCAATCAATCAAACAACCCCCCTAGGAGCATGCGCGTAGTACTTTGCTTTGATAACTAATAGATTTTTGCAATAAGTATGTGAGTTCTTTATGACTAATGTTGAGTCCATGGATTATACGCACTCTCACCCTTCCACCATTGCTAGCCTCTCTAATACCGCGCACCTTTCACCGGTATCATACACCCAGCATATACCTTCTTCAAAACAGCCACCATACCTACCTATCATGGCATTTCCATAGCCATTCCGAGATATATTGCCATGCAACTTTCCACCGTTTTGTTTATCATGACACGCTCCATCATTGTCATATTGCTTTGCATGATCATGTAGTTGACATTTTAGTTGTGGAAAAGCCACCGTTCATAATTCTTTCATATAAGTCACTCATGCATCATTGCTATCCCGGTACACCGCCGGAGGCATTCATATAGAGTCATACTTTGTTCTAGTATCGAGTTGTAATCATTGAGTTGTAAATAAATAGAAGTGTGATGATCATCATTCATAGAGTATTGTCCCAAAAAAGGGGGAAAAAGAAGGCCCAAAAAAGGGGCAATACTACTATCCTTTTGCACACTTGTGCTTCAAAGTAGCACCATGATCTTCATGATAGAGAGTCTCCTTTGTTATCACTTTCATATACTAGTGGGAATTTTTCATTATAGAACTTGGCTTGTATATTCCAACGATGGGCTTCCTCAAAATGCCCTAGGTCTTCGTGAGAAGGCAAGTTGGATGCACACCCACTTAGTTTCTTTTTGGTGAGCTTTCATATATTTATAGCTCTAGTGCATCCATTGCATGGCAATCCCTACTCACTCACATTGATATCTATTGATGGGCATCTCCATAGCCCGTTGATACGCCTAGTTGATGTGAGACTATCTTCTCCCTTTTTGTCTCCTCCACAACCACCATTCTATTCCACCTATACTGCTATGTCCATGGCTCACGCTCATGTATTGCGTGAAAATTGAAAAGGTTTGAGAACATTAAAAGTATGAAACAATTGCTTGGCTTGTCATCGGGGTTGTGCATGATTTGAATACTTTGTGTGGTGAAGATGGAGCATAGCCAGACTATATGATTCTGTAGGGATAAATTTCTTTGGCCATGTTATTTTGAAGAGACATAATTTCTTAGTTAGTATGCTTGAAGTATTATTATTTCTATGTCAATATTAAACTTTTGTCGTGAATCTTTCGGATCTGAATATTCATACCACAATTAAGAGAATTACATTGAAATTATGCCAAGTAGCATTCCACATCAAAAATTCTGTTTTTATCATTTACCTACTCGAGGACAAGGAGGAATTAAGCTTGGGGATGCTTGATATGTCTCTAACGTATCTATAATTTTTGATTGTTCAATGCTATATTATATTCCGTTTTGGACATTATTGGGCTTTATTATACACTTTTATATTATTTTTGGGACTAACCTATTAACCAAAGGCCCAGCCCAGAATTGCTGTTTTTTGCCTATTTTAGGGTTTCGCAGAAAAAGAATATCAAACGGAGTCCAAACGGGATGAAACCTTTGGGAACCTGATTTTCGGAACGAACATGATCCAGAGGACTTGGACCCTACGTCAAGACATCAACCAGGAGGCCACAAGGTAGGGGGGCGTGCCTACCCCCCTGGGCGCGCCCTCCACCCTCGGGGCCCCCTGTTGCTCCACCGACGTACTCTTTCCTCCTATATATACGTACGTACCCCCAAACTACCAGATACGGAGGCAAAACCCTAATTCCACCGCCGTAACTTTCTGTATCCACGAGATCCCTTATTGGGGCCTGTTCCGGAGCTTCGCCGGAGGGGGCATCAGTCACGGAGGGCTTCTACATCAACACCATAGCCCTTCCGGTGAAGTGTGAGTAGTTTACCTCAGACCTACGGGTGGATAGTTATTAGCTAGATGGCATCTTCTCTCTTTTGGATCTCAATACAAAGTTCTCCCCCTCTCTTCTGGAGATCTATTCGATGTAATCTTCTTTTGCGGTGTGTTTGTTGAGACCGATGAATTGTGGGTTTATGATCAAGTTTATCTATGAACAATATTTGAATCTTCTCTGAATTCTTTTATGTATGATTGGTTATCTTTGCAAGTCTCTTCGAATTATCAGTTTGGTTTGGCCTACTAGATTGATCTTTCTTGCAATGGGAGAAGTGCTTAGCTTTGGATTCAATCTTGTGGTGTCCTTTCCCAGTGACAGTAGGGGAAGCAAGGCACGTATTGTATTGTTGCCATCGAGGATAAAAAGATGGGGTTTATTTCATATTGCATGAGTTTATCCCTCTACATTATGTCATCTTGCTTAAAGCGTTACTCTGTTCTCTTGAACTTAATACTCTAGATGCATGCTGGATAGTGGTTGATTTGTGGAGTAATAGTAGTAGATGTAGGCAGGAGTCGGTCTACTTGTCTCGGACGTGATGCCTATATACATGATAATACCTAGATATTCTCATAACTATGCTCAATTCTGTCAATTGCTCAACAGTAATTTGTTTACCCGCCGTGAATACTTATGCTCTCGAGAGAAGCCACTAGTGAAACCTATGGCCCCCGGGTCTATCTTCCATCATATTAATCTTCCAATACTTAGTTATTTCCTTTGCCTTTTATTTTACTTTGCATCTTTATCATAAAAATACCAAAAATATTATATTATCATATCTATCAGATCTCACTCTCGTAAGTGACCGTGTAGGGATTGACAACCCCTTATCACGTTGGTTGCGAGGATTTATTTGTTTGTGTAGGTACGAGGGACTCGTGCGTGGCCTCCTACTGGATTGATACCTTGGTTCTCAAAAACTGAGGGAAATACTTACGCTACTCTGCTGCATCACCCTTTCCTCTTCAAGGGAAAACCAACGCAACTACTCAAGAGGTAGCAGTAGTTTACCTCAGACCTTCGGGTCCATAGTTATTAGCTAGATGGCTTCTTCTCTCTCTTTGGATCTCAATACAATGTTCTCCTCGATCTTCTTGTAGATATATTTGATGTAACTCTTTTTGCGGTGTGTTTGTCGAGATCTGATGAATTGTGTGTTTATGATCAAGTTTATCTATGAACAATATTTGATTCTTCTCTGAAATCTTTTGTGTATGATTGGTTATCTTTGCAAGTCTCTTCGAACTATTAGTTTGGTTTGGCCTACTTGTTTGATCTTTCTTGCAATGGAAGAAGTGCTTAGCTTTGGGTTCAATCTTGCGGTGTCCTTTCCCAGTGACAGCAGGGGCAACAAGGCACGTATTGTATTGTTGCCATCGAGGATAAAAAGATGGGGTTTATATCATATTGCTTGATTTTATCCCTCTACATCATGTCATCTTGCCTAATGTGTTACTCTGTTCTTATGAACTTAATACTCTAGATGCATGCTGGATAGCGGTCGATGTGTGGAGTAATAGTAGTAGATGCAGAATCGTTTCGGACTACTTGTCACGGACGTGATGCCTATATACATGATCATGCCTAGATATTCTCATAATTATTCACTTTTCTATCAATTTCTCAACAGTAATTCGTTCACCCACCGTAATACTTATGCTATCTTGAGAGAAGCCACTAGTTAAACCTATGGCCCCGGGTCTATCTTTTATCATATAAGTTTCCAATCTATTTTATTTTGCAATCTTTACTTTCAATCTATATCATAAAAATACCAAAAATATTTATCTTATTATTATTATCTCTATGAGGTCTCACTCTCGTAAGTGACCGTGAAGGGCTTGAAAACCCCTTTATCGCGTTGGTTGCGAGGTTCTTATTTGTTTGAGTAGGTACGAGGGACTTGCGTGTAGTCTCCTATTGGATTGATACATTGGTTCTTAAAAACTGAGGGAAATACTTACGGTACTTTGCTGCATCACCCTTTCCTCTTCAAGGGAAAACCAACGCAGTGCTCAAGAGGTAGCAAGAAGGATTTCTGGCGCCGTTGCCGGGGATATCTACCACAAGTCAAGACATACCAAGTACCCATCACAAACTCTTATCCCTCGCATTACATTATTTGCCATTTGCCTCTTGTTTTCCTCTCCCCCACTTCACTCTTTCCGTTTTATTCGCCCTCTTTTTCCGCTCTGCCTCTTTTCCGTTTGTCTCTTTTCGCTTGATTCTTCTATGCTTGTGTGTTGGATTGCTTGTCACGATGGCTCAAGATAATACTAAATTGTGTGACTTTTCTAATACCAACAATAATGATTTTATTAGCACTTCAATTGTGCCTCTTACCGATGTTGAATCTTGTGAAATTAATGATGCTTTGCCGAATCTTGTTATGAAAGATCCATTTTCCGGCCTTCCTAGTGAAGATGCCGCTACCCATCTGAACAACTTTGTTGATTTATGTGATATGCAAAAGAAGAAAGATGCAGATGATGATATTGTTAAATTGAAGCTATTCCCGTTTTCGCTTAGAGTGCTAAAACTTGGTTTTCGTCTTTCCCTAAAAATAGTATCGATTCATGGAATAAGTGCAAAGATACTTTTATCTCTAAGTATTTTCCTCCCGCTAAGATCATCTCTCTTAGGAACGATATTATGAATTTTAAGCAACTTGATCTTGAACATGTTGCACAAGCTTGGGAGAGGATGAAATTAATGATACGTAATTGCCCTACACATGGTTAGAATTTATGGATGGTCATACAAAATTTTATGCCGGATTGAATTTTGCTTCTAGAAATCTTTTAGATTCGGCCGCCGGAGGCACTTTTATGGAAATCACTTTAGGAGAAGCTACTAAACTCCTAGATAATATTATGGTTAATTATTCTCAATGGCACACTGAATGATCTACTAGTAAAAAGGTGCATGCAATAAAAGAAATAAATGTTTTGAGTGGAAAGATGGATGAACTTATGAAATTGTTTGCTAATAAGAGTGTTTCTTCTGACCCTAATGATATGCCTTTGTCTAATTTGATTGAGAATAATAATGAAACTATGGATGTGAATTTTGTTGGTAGGAACTGTCGGCGTTCCGGGAACGGGGGTCCCCAGACTTGCCTGCCTGCGGCCTGCGGTGTGGCTCAAGTGGGGGCCCAGCGCGGCCCATCTTCATCAGCTCAAGCTCAAGACCCTCGCGAGGGGCCAAGCATCGTGGGGCGGACGACCGGAAGCTTCCTCAGAGGCAGCCTCATCAGGCAGGCTCGCTAGGAGGCGGAGAGATCGAGGCAGGGGTCCTCGCGAGGAGCCTGTGACGCAAGCCATGACGATCGAGACCAGGCGGGCGCCGGCCTGCGCAGTGTCCTTGTTTCCCCTTTGGTGCAAAGGGAGCAAGCACAGGCCAAGGCACCGGGCAAAGGTTACCATTCCGGTGCAACGAGACCAAGACCAGCAGAGCGGCAGGACGGTGGTCACCGTGGATCCCAAGATGGCGTCATCACCAGTGCTTTTGGTAGCCGAAGACCACCTTTGGTCAGGATAACTTGTACTAGATGTTCCCCTTCAAAATGGCCAATTGTTGGCGCCCTTCCCGCTCATTATTTGGGGAGAGGCCCAGGGCCTCTATAAATAGAGCTAGCCACCACAGAGTAGAGGACGGACGAGAAGGGACCGAAAAAGAGAGATAGAGAGAGAGAGGCGATTGAACTCACCCAAGCAGTTCATCGCACCAGCTCAAGAACACCTCTCGCGAGGTTGTTCTTCCCTTGTACTGTTCCTCATCAGCCCCTGAGGCAATCCACCACACCACACACTCGAGTAGGGTATTACACCACAACAGTGGCCCGAACCAGTATAAACCTTGTGTCCCCTATGTTGTTCGTTGTTTCCATCTTAGATCACGCGAGGAGATTGGACGTAGATCGGTAGGGGAGAGATCTCCACGCGCACCCCAGTGTTTGAACCTCAAGGGTCTGCCGGAACCCGAAATCCGACATTTGGCGCGCCAGGTAGGGGTGCGCCGGAATTTTTCTTCCGCTGTTCGCGTGCGATCTTTCGTCGTGTCCATGGCTAACGCTCGTCGGGCTCGCGCCGAGCGCCGAGCTGCTCTCGCCACCCGCGTCGCCCAGACGGCACCCGTCGGCAGACGCCCTCGTCGTTCCCCGTCGCCTGCCACCAACCTCACCACCGGCCCGGCGGGGAACGAGCAGCAGGCCTTGTCCCAGCATCCTTCGATGCGGCGGGAGGGCCGCACTGCCACGCCGTTGCTAATTCCAGCGCCGCCCGTCATCGCAACTCTCCTGGGTGGCTCCCAGGCACCACCCTCGAGCCATCATGTCAAGCCATTCACCCGCCGGATTAGCACCGCCTCCAAGCGACGAGAAGCCCCCTCGGGCTGGGTGGCGCCCGAGGCCGATCTAACCTTCGACTCAGAGGACCACCCCTTCAACCCCATTGGTTCGGGCGCGCTCTCGATGTTGTGCACCCCCACCATCTGCCAAGTGGCCGTCACCAGGACCCTCATCGACGGTGGTGCCGGCCTCAACGTGCTCTCGGTGGAGGCCTTCAGCCTCCTCCACATGCCGCTGGAGCGGCTCCAACCCAGCAGGCCTTTCTCGGGCGTCGGAGCCCGTTCCACCGCCTCCTTGGGACAGATCCACCTCTCAGTGGCCTTCGACACCTACAATAACTTCCGCACGGAGCTGATCGACTTCGACACCGCCCCCATTGGCCTCCCCTACAACACCATCCTCTGCTATCCGGCCTTGGCTCGGTTCATGGTAGCAACTCACCCGGCGTACAACCTCATGAAGATGCCTGGGAGCAGCGGCGTCCTCACCGTGTCAGGAGACACAAGGGACGCGCTGCAGGTGCTCCATCTTGTTTTCAGGGCGGCCACGGTGGCACAGCCCACTAGCACCGACACCCTTGAGCCCAAGGGGGCTGCACCGGCTAAAAAGAAGCAGCTATTCACCCAAGACAAGGCGGAAACCAAGCAGGTACCAGTCGACGAGGACGTGTCCACTGGCGCCACCTTCACCATAGGGGCCAACCTCGAGCCCGAGCAGGAGGAGGTTCCTGCGTGCGAACAAGAAGGTGTTCGCGTGGGAACCTGATCAGTTAGCAGGGTTCCCAAGGGAAGTTATTGAGCATCACCTCAACATGTGCCCCAATGTGCGCCCCGTGAAGCAGAAGGCGAGGCGGCAGTCCACTGAGAAACAGGCTTTCATCAGTCAAGAGACCCGGAAGCTGGAGGCGGCCGGAGTTATCCGCGAGGTCTGCTACCCTGATTGGCTGGCTAATCCGGTCGTTGTGCCAAAAAAGGGAGGAAAGGAGCGCATGTGTGTTGACTTCACCAACCTCAACAAGGCCTGCCCGCAGGATCCGTTTCCGCTCCCCCACATTGACCAGATAGTCGACTCCACCGTAGAGTGTGACCTATTGTGCTTCCTAGATGCCTTCTCGGGCTATCACCAGATCAAGATGGCGGTAGAAGAAATGGAGAAGACGGCTTTCCTGACCCCGTGTGGAGTTTACTGCTATACGTGCATGTCGTTTGGGTTGCGCAACGTAGGCGCAACCTTTCAGCGAGTGATGCACATCGCCTTAGGCCGGTAGCTCGGGAGGAACGCTGAAGCTTGCGTCGATGACATTGTGGTGAAGTCTCGTGAGACAAGAACCCTGATACAGGACCTCGAAGAAACCTTTGCGAGCCTCAACGAAGTGGACCTACGGCTCAACCCGGAGAAGTGCGTGTTTGGAGTCCCCTCGGGCAAGCTCCTGGGTTTCCTCGTGTCCCACAGGGGCATCGAGGCCAACCCGGAGAAGGTCAGGGCAGTCGAAGACATGAGCCCGCCGAGGACCCTCAGAGAAATGCAGAAGCTCACTGGGCGTGTAACTGCATTGGGGCACTTCATCTCCAAGCTTGGGGAACGAGCGCTGCCCTTCTTCAAGCTAATGAAGAAAAAGTGCCCCTTCGAATGTACTGAAGAGGCTAACAAGGCATTCCAAGACCTCAAGAGGTACCTCACCAGCCCACCAGTGATGGTAGCTCCGCGTCCTCGGGAACCCCTAGTGCTCTACCTTGCGGCCACCCCCTACTCCGCTAGCGCAACCCTGGTGGCGGTCAGGGAGGAGCGTTGTGCCAAGGCCGCATCGACCGTCCGGACTTAAGCAAAGAAGAGCCGGGAGGGCCTCGCGAAGGCCGCAACCACAGCCGGAAAGGAACAGCCGCAGTAGGAGAACGCACCCGAAGCAGGAGGGGCCTCGTCAGGCGACCAAGCACTGGGCGCTCCGTCGTCTCAAGAAACGCCTCGACCTCTAGAGGATGCAAGCTGCGCCAGCACCCTCAACCTCGTCGAGCATCCCGTGTACTTCGTCAGCACGGTGCTACGGGATGCAAGGGCGCGGTACCCCATGCCTCAAAAACTCCTCCTCGCGCTACTAGTGGCCTCACGCAAGCTGCGCCACTACTTCCCAGGCCATCCCATCAAAGTCGTCTCAGCATAACCCTTGGAAAGAGTACTCAGGAGCCCCAACTTAGCTGGGAGGGTCGCTGAGTGGAACATTGAGCTACAGGCATTTCAGCTAGAATTCAGTACGACCAGAGTCATCAAGGGATCCGCACTTGCGTATTTCGTGGAAGAATGGGCAGAAGCACCGGGTCTCGAGGCAGGCGAAGACCGATCACTTTCCCTGGGAAGTGAAGCACCGGACGGCTGGGTCATGTACTTCGATGGGGCATTCTCCCGACACGGTGCGGGAGCTGGCGCAGTGCTTGTATCCCCTACCCAGGACAAACTCTACTACGCTGTACAACTCTGCTTCCAGCACGGAGAAAAGGTCTCCAACAACATAGCGGAGTACGAAGGCCTCATAGCAGGCCTGAAGGCCGCGATTGCCTTAGGGGTAAAGCGACTCATCATCAAGGGTGATTCGCAGCTCCTCGTCAACTTCTCCAACAAGATATACGAGCCAAAGGACGAGCACGTGGAAGCCTACCTCGGTGAGGTTCGCAAGATGGAGAAACAGTTCTGGGGGCTGGAGTTGCAACACGTGCCCCGGGGTACCAATCAGGAAGCTGATGCCATTGCCAAGACTCGCCAGCCTCGTCCTCAATGGGGTAGGGGAGCAGCAGGGAAGGCGCGGGGTTAGCGACGCTCGCCGTGGACCACGGCAGAGCATGGCTGCTTTGAGCAGGACGGCGCGAGGAGGGAAAACGGGAGGAGGAGAGGCGGAACTTGCCGGAGGCAAGGCATCGGGTGGCGAAGTTTCCGGCGGGAGGCAAGCGTGCGAGGGGCGACGGCGGCCGAACCTCTCTCTTGTGCGTGTCTCTCTGGTGGCTGGGGATCGAGAGGAGGACGAGGGGGCTCGGAAGAGTGGGGATCGGGATTGAGCGAGCCTCTCCCCTGGCGGCTAGGGTTGACGAGGTGCGGCTGGGCCTTGGGCCAAAAGGGCTGGCTGGCGCTCTCTCTCCCTCTCTTCCTTCAGTTTTTCACTTTTTCTATTTCTGAAAAAGAACCCAGAGATTTGGAGAAAGAAAAGGAGCTCTAGGAAAAGAGTTTGGGCATGGGGTTATTTTCCCTGGACTCACAAAAATGGTCGTAATCCATAAAATATAAATGTGCATGATTGAAAGTTTAAATTCAAACTCTAGGACTAGGTTTTATAAGTGTCCAAAAATATTGAGATTTTTAATGGAACTTGGGGAAAAGATAGAAGAAATATCGGCAAAGTTTGGAGGTCTACCTTGAAGTATAAAAAGGCATGGGGTTTTTGAAAGGCTCAAAAGGAATTTGAAAAGGCAATTAAATAAAATAGAAGGAAGGCTCAAGTGATTTTTTGAAAATGTTCATAGTTTTTTATTTGGTCATCTAGGCTTTTTAGAGGAGAGAGAGAGATCTGAGAGTTTGAGAGAGACACATGAAAGAGAAGGGTACATGAGAAGTGAGTGAAACATGAGAGATAGAGGCATAAACAAGATATGCAAGAGACTGGGAGAGATACATACATGAGAAGTTGAGGCGTGCAAGATTTAAACACAAAAAAGTATGGAGACTCGTGTTCATATCCGTGGGAAAGAGACCATCACAACCTAGAAAAACAAAGCAAACGTCCGTGCTCAATGTGCCCGCAGGACGACCTGATCATATCGCACAGGTCATGCGGGGTCAATAGGATTGCCGACCTTGTTTACAGAACATACTCTAATGGGTCGGATTCATTCATTGCTTCATCGTTAAATTTTATAAATATTAAAAATTAATGATTGTTGCATGAGTAGTATTCTTACGAGGGTTAACATGGAGACATGTCCCATATAGAGAAAAGTAATTTATTGGTGTGGTGCCGTTGGATCGATGAAGAAGAGGGACATGAACAAGATGTTGGTGTTTGTCACAATAACATAAATATATCAATATTTTTGTTTCCCGTTACAAAACATGGGCTCTTTTATACGTTAGGAAGATGGATAAATGGGGCGATTTTCTGAAGTTCAGTATCCAATAAAAGCATCACAAAAGGTGAACAATATAGTATTCAAAGGGATGAAGGATTCATCTTTAATTTCTTTGTAGAGGAATTAATGAGTCAGTGTCTGACTGAATAACTTCAAACTAACTACTACATTTTTAAAATAGGTGTCATCTCGTAATGGATGATTTGAATATGTGGGGATTTTGAGCCGTGCATATTGGGTTAGAGTTTGTGATATCATCCTGTTGCAACGCACGGGCATTTTTACTAGTAGTGATAACACTTTTAGTTTGGGCGGTATTATTGCTAGACGGTTAAATATGAACCGTACTAAGGGCCCCATCTTTGGCGGCATCTATGCCACACGTCTAGCCGCACATTTTAACATACCTATTAGGCATGCTGAGAAAGAAGAAAAAGTGCTACCCCGTGTTTATCTAGATCATAAAAGTATGGTGGCAAATGATTTTATTGTTAAGAATAGGGCAGGGGAGCTTAGATATCAATTGTTCTTTAATAAACATCATCCTGAGACTATTCCCCTGCCTGCTCCTTCTTTGTTTGATTTGACTGTAGGCACGTACCTTGTTCCGTTGACGGCTATTCACGCCTACCGAAACCCTGCACCAGTCGAGGAGCCAGAACAGGAACCACAAGATGAGCCTCCGCGACAATTTGTTTATTCTTGGGACCCAGAGATGACTGTCAGCCAGTGGCAGTCAGAGTCTTCTTCTTCATCACAGTATGATCCCAACTATTCTTCATCGCAGTACGACCCCAACAACTATTATTATGGATATCCGCCAGGCCAGCCGTGGCCATAGACCAACTTAGGCCAAAAGCCTAAGCTTGGGGGAGTACGTATTTCTCACCGACATTACATTTATGTTCACACACACTCATTGCTAGATGTCGGTGCTTATACTTTTTCACTGTAATATCCATGCTAGTTTATTTTCTTTTTCCTGCTTTCTTCTTGTGTGTTTGCTTAACCTTAAGAAAAACCAAAAAAATAGTAGTAGTTTATTTTTCTGTTGTAGTAGTAATAATTAAAAAGAAAACCCAAAAATATTTCCCGTTCTTCTTTTGCTTGTTGGGAGCTTTCCCTTGTAAATAGTTTTATTTCTTTTATTTGGGGGTCAGTAGGAGAAGACCATAATTAAATTGTTGAAGTGGCTCTTATATGCATTATTGATTGATTTAACCAAGAGCCCATATTGCCTTGTCTTCTCCTGTTTATTGAATGCTCGCAGATTCCAACTTAGTCCAATGCACATGCACTCTTATTATTATTCACACCGTTCGGTCGTGCAAGTAAAAGGCAATTATGATGATATATGATGGACTGACTGAGATGATAAAAGCTGGTATGAACTCGACCTCTTTTGTTTTTGTAAATATGATGAGTCCGTCGTTCTTGATTCAGCTTATTATGAATAAACATGTTTGCAATGACAATTAGAGATCATAGTTGCTTGTGCCATGTTTGATTAGCTATGAGTTATAATGATTTACCTTGTATGCCAACATGCTATTGAGATGATTATGATGTGGTATGATGGGTTGGTATCCTCCTTTGAATGATTTAAGTGATTTGACTTGGCACATGTTCACGCATGTAGTTGAAACAAAATCAACATAGCCTTCACGATATTTATGTTCATGGTGGATTATATCCTACTCATGCTTGCATCCAATGTTTATTAATTTTAATGCATGTACATGGCTGTTGTCGCTCTCTAGTTGGTTGCTTCCCAGTCTTTTGCTAGCCTTCACCTGTACTAAGCGGGAATACTGCTTGTGCATCCAATCCCTTATACCCCAAAGTTATTCCAGATGAGTCCACCATACCTTCCTATATGCGGTATCTACCTGCCATTCCAAGCAAATTTGTATGTGCCAAACTCTAACACTTCGAATAAACATTCTGTTTTGTATGCTCGAATAGCTCATGTATCAACAAAGGTTGTCCTTATCTTCCGTGTCTTGCAGGCCCTTGCGTCGCCTTCGGGCGGGGCGGCGATGACCTTGGAAGGCCCCGCTCCACCCGTGAAGGACTTGGCTCTGCCTTTGGATTTGGCGACGTGTGGCCCGTTACCAGGCGCACAAACATCGCTGCCTCCCAAAATCCGGCTGCTGGGATGGTGCTGGTGTTCGCGAGCAGCGCCTCGGGTCCTCTCTGCGACCGGTCCGCTGCTCGTCCGCATCGGGACGGGCTGTCCGGCTTCCGACTGGCCAACCGCCACCGTCGTCTTCTTCTTGGGCGCCATGATGATGAAGAAGCGCCGAACTAACTGCTAAAGCCGATTCTCACAACTGCGCCCCCTACCTGGCATGCCAAAGATGTCGGTGGGAACGACACCTATGGGATCACAAGAATCCCTATTGTGGTTAGCGGGGCGCGGGGTCGTGAGAAGAGCGGATCTAACAGGTAGCACACGGTTCATTTATCCAGGTTCGGGCTGCGAGGATGCGTAAAACCCTACTCCTGCTTTGGTGGTTTGTATATCTATGTTCTTGAGCTAGCTATGGGGCGTGAGGAGCTCCAAAAAGCCCAATCCTTCTCCTGGTCGCCTTGGGCCTCCTTTTATAGAAAAAGGGGTTGCCACAGTGGCACACAGGAGGTGGAAAGGGTACAGTGATGCGAGGTTATCCCTCGCATTACATGACAAGGCGCATTTAATGCGTCTTGCTTAGGTGTCCTTGCTTTATCGGGGACGGGGGAGAAACCTGTCTCGTCCGTCGCCGCTCGTTCTTGTGTCGACACGCGCCCTGGCCAACGATGCATGTGATGCCACGTAGGTAGGCAGGCAGCTGAGGTGGCGCAGTGGTGGGTCTTCACGAAGATCTGCATGCCGCCACGCAGGTGCCTGCCCGGCTGGTTGGGTCGGCAGCTGCATGCATGCGGTGGTGGAGGTTTAGTCGGTGTGGGCCTGATGGTGGCCCTGCGGGTGTCCTTGGTAAGGGCCTTGCCGGGGCCCCGGCAAGGGTCTCGCCGAGGTGCCTGCTGTCATCCCCGGCAAGGCGCTTGCCGGGGGCCTTGTGGTCTTCCTCGGCTGGGATCCCGCCAAGGGTTGTCATCTCCTTAGTGCGTATCTGATCTCGAATGTCTTCACAAAGATCTGCATGCCGCCACGGGGATGTCTCCCGAATCCTTGCCCTTTGGGGGCAGTGGACTCAAGGGTGATTTGCTCCGTAGGCCCGGGACGAGTCGCCGCGGCAAGGGTCTTGCCGGGGCTGCTAGAACTGTCTCCCGGCAAGGATCTTGCCGGGGGAGTCCGTTTCGTCCCCTTTGCTCTTCGTGGTCTTGGCCTTGGCGTCGTTCTAGTTCTCTTGAGCTTCGGTCTTACCCTGGCTCACCTCCCTTGCCTTGCTTGGTGTGGTGGTATCCGCGGCTCAGACTGCCCGTGCACAGTTATAGGGGTACAAAAAGTGTACCCCTCTTTTTGTACACCGACACCTTGGCCGATCGCCCCCACAACCAAGACCGAAAGTTACCCCTCCTATTGATCCTTGCAGGGCACAAAGAGCATGGCGAGGCCACAGCCTCGGGAGGCGAGGACCGCGTCAAGCCCCACCGAGCTAAAATAATTCCCGCACACGGGTGCACGGTGCGGGAACACAACACAGAAATAGCGGAAGCAACACGATGGTTAACAACAGCAGTTCTAACACGCCCCCGCGGGGCCCTATACTACCTTTTATTTCTGCGCAGGAAAAGAAGGAAAGCAAAATGGGCGCGATTCGTTGTGCACCAACCCACATCGAAGGTTCGAGCTGCACCTGGGGCTCAGGCGGATCCCTCCTCTTACTTCGCCAAGGCGCGACGGCGGGCTGACCCGCTACCTTCACCCAGGAGGGCGCGATGGCGCGGGGGCTGGTCGCGGCCACCGCTGGAGGAGCTGCTGCCTGAGAGGGAGTCGTCGAAGCTCAGCGAACCTCGAGCACCGCCGCCTCTACGCCCGTCGCCGTCTTCATCCTGGTCAGTACCGGGGCTGGGCAGGCGGCCGCGGTCGACGTCTTCGGGGTAGCAGCCAGCACGACGACCATCTTCCCCGAACACCCTCACGTAGAGGGTGGCGTCGCCATCGAACTTGAAGTGCAGGGTGCACCACCGGCCCAGGCCGCGCACGCGGGCAAACGTTTGCCAGCCGTGGGTCAGGGCCCCATTCCCAGAAACGGAGACCTCTAGCGAAGCCTAGGAGGCCCTGCTGCAGCAGCCATCTGCCTGGAGCCAGAAGCCGCACCGGGCGCTGGCCGGCAGATCACCTACGAAGAAAGGCGGGAGATGGAGCCGGGTGCAGGTTGGGTCCGCTGACCACACGACGAACTCCGGCAGCACCTCCGCAGAGGGAAAGCGTGGCCTAGGGGGGTGCACACCCACAGCGTGCCCCCCAACGGCGGCCGGGCGCTCACCACCGTGCAGGGAACCGCCTCCATGGCCGCGGGAAGCCACTACGGGGACCGTGGAATACTTGCGAGGGCGGCCTCGGCCGCGCTTGGCCGGGGGGGGGGAGTCAGGCCCAGCCTGGGGGGCCTTTCCTTTCTCCGTGGCCGAGAATCTCTTTGGAGCCATGGGAGCGGCGAGTAGCCAAGAAGAAGAAAAGGAGCAGCAAGAAGGGACGGGCTGAGGGGACTCGCGCAGCCCCGTACTTATAGCCGGAGGAGGCCAACCGTCGAGCACCACGATCGCAGGTAATCATGACTGGTTTCTCTGCAAGCAGGGACTTATCAAGTCGTGCGGTCGCCGAGGCATCATGGGGAAGCGCAGATGCCCATGTCTAATCAATCGCCACGTGGCGCCCAAGGCTGCAGGCTATTGGGGCCCGCGGCGCTTCGCGCTCGCCCCTTCGCTTCCCTGCTTGGCCAAGCCCGGGCGCGCCATGGGCCCGGGGGCTACTGTCGGCGTTCTGGGAATGCGGGTCCCCAGACTTGCCTGCCTGTGGCCTGCGGCGTGGCTCAAGTGGGGGCCCAGCGCGGCCCATCTTCATCAGCTCAAGCTCAAGACCCTCGCGAGGGGCCAAGCCTCGCGGGGCGGACGACCGGAAGCTTCCTCAGAGGCAGCCTCATCAGGCAGGCTCGCAAGGAGGAGGAGAGATCAAGGCAGGGGTACCTCGTGAGGAGCCCATGACGCAAGCCATGATGATCGAGACCAGGCGGGCGCCAGGCGGGCGCCGGCCTGCGCAGTGTCCTTGTTTCCCCTTTGGTGCAAAGGGGGCAAGCACAGGCCAAGGCACCGAGCAAAGGTTACCATTCCGGTGCAACGAGACCAAGACCAGCAGAGCGGCAGGACGGAGGTCACCGTGGAGCCCAAGACGGCGTCATCACCAGTGCTTTTGGCAGCCGAAGACCACCTTTGGTCAGGATAACTTGTACTAGATGTTCCCCATCAAAATGGTGAATTGTTGGCACCCTTCCCGCTCATTATTTGGGGAGAGGCCCAGGGCCTCTATAAATAGAGCTAGCCACCACAGAGTAGAGGACGGACGAGAAGGGACCTAAAAAGAGAGATAGAGAGAGAGAGAGGCGATTGAACTCACCCAAGCAGTTCATCGCACCAGCTCAAGAACACCTCTCGCGAGGCTGTTCTTCCCTTGTACTGTTCCTCATCAGCCCCTAAGGCAATCCACCACACCACACACTGGAGTAGGGTATTACACCACAACGGTGGCCCGAACCAGTATAAACCTTGTGTCCCTTGTGTTCTTCGTTGTTTCCAGCTTAGATCACGCGAGGAGATTGGACGTAGATCGGTAGGGGAGAGATCTCCGCGCGCACCCCAGTGTTTGAACCTCAAGGGTCTGCCGGAACCCGAAATCCGACAGGAACAATTTTGGTAATAACGCGTATAGAGGTAATTTTAATCCTAGGCCTTTTCCTAGTAATTCCTCTAATAATTATGGTAATTCCTACAACAATTCTTATGGAAATTATAATAAGATGCCCTCTGATTTTGAATCTAATATTAAAGAATTTATTAGTTCGCAAAAGAGTTTCAATGCTTTGATTGAAGAAAAATTGTCTATGATTGATGAGTTGGCTAGGAACGTGGATAGAATTTCTCTTGATGTTGATTCTTTGAAACTTAGATCTATCCCACATAAGCATCATATCAATTAGTCTCTCAAAGCTATGAGAATTTCCATTGATGAGTGCAAAGAAAGAACCGCTAGGATGCGTGCTAAAAAAGATTGCTTTGTGAAAGCGTGTTCTTCTAGTTTTGATGATAATAAGGATGAAGATCTAAAAGTGATTGATGTGTCTCCTATTAAATCTTTGTTTTGAAATACGAATCTTGATAATGATGGGACTGGAGATGAGTCAACTTTAGTTAAAAGGCATCCCAATGATTCGGAGTTTTTAGATCTTGATGCAAAAATTAACAAAAGTGGGATTGGAGAGGTCAAAACTTTACATAGCAATGAACCCACTATTTTGGATTTCAAGGAATTTAATTATGATAATTTTTCTTTAATAGATTTTATTTCCTTGTTGCAATGTGTGCTAAATTCTCCACATGGTTATAATCAAAATAAAGCTTTTACTAAACATATTGTTGATGCTTTAATGCAATCTTATGAAGAAAAGCTTGAATTGGAAATTTCTATCCCTAGAAAACTTTATGATGAGTGGGAACCTACTATTAAAATTAAAATTAAAGATCATGAATGCTATTCTTTATGTGATTTGGGTGCTAGCGTTACCATAATTCCAAAAACTTTGTGTGATGTGTTAGGTTTCCTTGAATTTGATGATTGTTCTTTAAATTTGCATATTGCGGATTCCACTATTAAGAAACCTATGGGAAAATTAATGATGCTCTTATTGTTGCAAATAGGAATTGTGTGCCTGTAGATTTCATTGTTCTTGATATTGATTGCAATCCTACATGTCCCATTATTCTTGGTAGACCTTTCCTTAGAAGGATTGGTGCAATTATTGATATGAAAGAAGGAAATATTAGATTCCAATTTCTGTTAAGGAAAGGAATGAAACACTTTCCTAGAAAGAAAATTAAATTACCTTATGAATCCATTATGAGAGCCACTTATGGATTGCATACCAAAGATGATAACACCTAGATATATCCTTGCTTTTATGCCTAGCTAGGGGCGTTAAACAATAGCGCTTGTTGGGAGGGAACCCAATTTTATTTCTGTTCCTTGCTTTTTGGTTCTGTTTAGTAATAAATAATTCATCTAGCCTCTGTTTAGATGTGGTTTTATGATTTTAATTAGTGTTTGTGACAAGTAGAACCTTTGGGAAGACTTGGGGGAAGTTTTAGCAATCTTGCTGTAAAATAAACAGAAACCTTAGCGCTCACGATATTTGCTGCCATATTTTACTGGAGAGTGTGATTAAGTTGATTCTTTTTTCAGATGATTAATAGATAAATTCCTCACGTCCAGCAATATATTTTAGAATTTTTGGGGTTACAGAAGTATTCGAAACCTACAGATTACTACATAATATTCTGTTTTTGACAGATTCTATTTTTCGTCTGTTGTTTGCTTATTTTGATGAATCTATGGCTAGTATCGGAGGTTATGAACCATAGAGAAGTTGGAATACAGTAGTTATAACACCAATATAAATAAAGAATGAGTTCATTACAGTACCTTAAGTGGTGTTTTGTTTTCTTTTACTAACGGAGCTCATGAGATTTTCTGTTTAAGTTTTGTGTTGTGAAGTTTTCAAGTTTTGGGTAAAGATTTGATGGATTATGGAACAAGGAGTGGTAATAGCCTAAGCTTGGGGATTCCCATGGCACCCCAAGGTAAAATTCAAGGACAACCAAAAGCCTAAGCTTGGGGATGCCCCGGAAGGCATCCCCTCTTTCGTCTTCTTCTATCGGTAACTTTACTTGAGGCTATTTTTTTATTCACCACATGATATGTGTTTTGCTTGGAGCGTCTTGTATGATTTGAGTATTTTCTTTTTAGTTTACCACAATCATCCTTTCTGTACACACCTTTTGTGAGAGACACACATGAATTGGAATTTATTAGAATACTCTATGTGCTTCACTTATATCTTTTGAGCTAGATAACTTTGCTCTAGTGCTTCACCTATATCTTTTAGAGCACGATGGTGGTTTTATTTTATAGAAATTATTGATCTCTCATGCTTCACTTATATTATTTTGAGAGTCCTTTAGAACAGCATGGTAATTTGCTTTGGTTATGAAATTGGTCTAATATGATAGGCATCCAAGATGGGTATAATAAAAACTATCATAGAAAGTGCACTGAATACTATGAGAAGTTGGATGCTTGATAATTCTTTTGAGATATAAAGGTGATAATATTAGAGTGTGATAGTTGAGTAATTGTGAATTTGAGAAATACTTGTGTTGAAGTTTGCAAGTCCCGTAGCATGCACGTATGGTAACCGTTGTGTAACAAATTTGAAACATGAGGTGTTCTTTGATTGTCTTCCTTATGAGTGGCGGTCGGGGACGAGCGATGGTCTTTTCCTACCAATATATCCCCCTAGGAGCATGCGCGTAGTGCTTGGGTTTTGATGACTTGTAGATTTTTGCAATAAGTATGTGAGTTCTTTATGACTAATGTTGAGTCCATGGATTATACGCACTCTCACCCTTCCATCATTGCTAGCCTCTTCGGTACCGTGCATTGCCCTTTCTCACCTTGAGAGTTGGTGCAAACTTCACCGGTGCATCCAAACCCCGTGATATGATATGCTCTATCACACATAAACCTCCTTATATCTTCCTCAAAACAGCCACCATACCTACCTATTATGGCATTTCCATAGCCATTCTGAGATATATTGCCATGCGACTTTCCACCCTTACATTTATGACACGCTTCATCATTGTCATATTGCTTTGCATGATCATGTAGTTAACATCGTATTTGTGGCAAAGCCACCATGGATAATATATCATACATGTCACTCTTGATTCATTGCACTTCCCTGTACACCGCCGGAGGCATTCATATAGGGTCATATTTTGTTCTAGTATCGAGTTGTAATCATTGAGTTGTAAATAAATAGAAGTGTGATGATCATCATTAATAGAGCATTGTCCCAAATAAAAAAAGAAGAAATGCCAAAAAAGGAAAGGCCCAAAGAAGAAAAAAGAAGAAATAAAAAGAAATAGAAGGGGCAATGCTACTATCCTTTTTTTCCACACTTGTGCTTCAAAGTAGCACCATGATCTTTATGATAGCGAGTCTCTTTCTTTTGTCACTTTCATATACCAGTGGGAAATTTTCACTATATAACTTGGCTAGTATATTCCAACAATGGGATTTCTCAAATGCCCTAGGTCTTCGTGAGCAAGCAAGTTGGATGCACACCCACTTAGTTTCTTTTGTTGAGCTTTCGTACATTTATAGCTCTAGTGCATCCATTGCATGGCAATCCCTACTCCTTGCATTGACATCAATTGATGGGCATCTCCCTAGCCCATTGATTAGCCTCATCAATGTGAGACTTTCTCCTTTTTTGTCTTCTTCACATAGCCCCTATCATTATCCTATTCCACCCATAGTGCTATATCCATGGCTTACGCTCATGTATTGCGTCAAATTTGAAAAAGTTTGATATTACTAAAGTATGAAACAATTGCTTGGCTTGTCATCGGGGTTGTGCATGATGAGAACATTCTCGTATGATGAAAATGGAGCGTGACCAAACTATATGATTTTGTAGGGATGAACTTTCTTTTGCCATGTTATTTTGAGAAGACATGATTGCTTAGTTAGTAATGATTGAAGTATTATTATTTTTATGTCAATATTAAACTTTTGTCTTGAATCTTTCGGTTCTGAACATTCATGCCACAATAAAGAAAATTACATCGAGAATTATGCTAGGTAGCATTCCACATAAAAAATTCTGTTTTTATCATTTACCTACTCGAGGACGAGCAGGAATTAAGCTTGGGGACGCTTGATATGTCTCCAACGTATCTATAATTTTTTATTGTTCCATGCTATTATATTATCTGTTTTGGATGTTAATGGGCCTATTTATACACTTTTATATTATTTTTGGGACTAACCTTCTAACCCAAAGCTCAGCGCAAATTACTATTTTTGCCTATTTCGGTGTTTCGCATAAAAGGAATATCAAATGGAATCCAAACCAAATAAAACCTTTGGGGGAGTTATTTTTGGAACATACGTGATCCATGGGACTTGGAGTGGACGCCAAGCAACCAACGAGGAGGCCACGAGGCAGGGGGTGCGCCTACCCCCCTGGGTGCGTCCTCCACCCTCGTGGGCCCCTCGTGGCTCCACCGACCTACTTTTTCCTCCTATATATGTTCACATACCCCTAAAACATCCAGGAGCACCACGAAGCCCTATTTCCACCGCCGCAACCTTCTGTACCCAAGAGATCCCATCTTGGGGCCTTGTGCGGAGCTCCACCAGAGGGGGAATCGATCATGTAGGGCCTCTACATCAACTCCTGACCCCTCCGATGATGTGTGAGTAGTTTACCTCAAACCTTCGGGTCCATAGTTATTAGTTAGATGGCTTCCTCTCTCTCTTTGGATCTCAATACAATGTTCTCCTCGATCTTCTTGGAGATCTATTTGATGTAACTCTTTTTGCGGTGTGTTTGTCGAGATCCGATGAATTGTGGGTTTATGATCAAGTTTATCTATGAACAATATTTGATTCTTCTCTGAAATCTTTTATGTATGATTGGTTATCTTTGCAAGTCTCTTCGAACTATCAGTTTGGTTTGGCCTACTAGATTGATCTTTCTTGCAATGGGAGAAGTGCTTAGCTTTGGGTTCAATCTTGCAGTGTCCTTTCCAAGTGACAGCAGGGGCAGCAAGGCACGTATTGTATTGTTGCCATCGAGGATAAAAAGATGGGGTTTATATCATATTTCTTGAGTTTATCCCTATACATCATGTCATCTTGCCTAATGCGTTACTCTGTTCTTATGAACTTAATACTCTAGATGCATGCTGGATAGCGGTCGATGTGTGGAGTAATAGTAGTAGATGCAGAATCGTTTCGGTCTACTTGTCACGGACGTGATGCCTATATACATGATCATGCCTAAATATTCTCACTTTTCTATCAATTGCTCGACAGTAATTCGTTCACCCACCGTAATACTTATGCTATCTTGAGAGAAGCCACTAGTGAAACCTATGGCCCCAGGTCTATCTTTTATCATATAAGTTTCAATCTATTTTATTTTGCAATATTTACTTTCAATCTATATCATAAAAATACCAAAAAAAAATTATCTTATTATTATTGTCTCTATAAGATCTCACTCTCGTAAGTGACCGTGAAGGGCTTGACAACCCCTTTATCATGTTGGTTGCAAGGTTCTTATTTATTTGCGTAGGTACGAGGGACTTGCATGTAGTCTCCAACTGGATTGATAACTTGGTTCTCAAAAACTGAGGGAAATACTTACGCTACTTTGCTGCATCACCCTTTCCTCTTCAAGGGAAAACCAACGCAATGCTCAAGAGGTAGAAATCTCCTAGATAGATCTTGCGTGATCGTAGGTAAATTTTTGAAATATTGCGTTCCCCAAAAGTGGCATCCGATCCAGGTCTATGCATAGATGTTATATGCACGAGTAGAACACAAAGAGTTGTGGGCGATAATAGTCATACTGATTACCAGCAATGTCTTACTTTGATTCGGCGGTATTGTTGGATGAAGCGGCCCAAACCGACATTACATGACCGCGTTCATGAGACTGGTTCTACCGACATGCTTCGCACACAGGTGGCAAGTTGGTGTCTGTTTCTCCAGCTTTAGTTCAATCGAGTTTGACTATGCCCGGTCCTTGTTGAAGTTTAAAACAGCACACTCGATGAAAAATCATTGTGGTTTTGATGCGTAGATAAGAACAGTTCTTGCTAGAAGCCCGTAGCAGCCATGTAAAACTTGCAACAACAAAGTAGAGGACGTCTAACTTGTTTTTGCATGGCTTGCTGTGAAGTGATATGGTCAAGACGTGATGATATAGAAATTGTTGTATGAGATGATCATGTTTTGTAACAGTTATCGGCAACTGGCAGGACCCATATGGTTGTCGCTTTATTGTATGAAATGCAATCGCCATGTAATTGCTTTACTTTATCACTAAGCGGTAGCGATAGTCGTAGAAGCAATAGTTGGCGAGACAAAAATGATGCTTCGATGGAGATCAAGGTGTCAAGCCAGTGAGATGGTGATCATGACGGTGCTTTGGAGATGGAGATCAAAGGCACAAGATGATGATGGCCATATCATATCACTTATTTGATTGCATGTGATGTTTATCTTTTTATGCATCTTATTTTGCTTAGTTCGGCGGTAGCATTATAAGATGATCTCTCACTAAATTTCAAGGTATAAGTGCTCTCCCTGAGTATGCACCACTGCTATAGTTCGTCGTGCCGAGACACCACGTGATGATCGGGTGTGATAAGCTCTACATTATACAACGGGTGCAAGCCAGTTTTGCACAAGCAGAATACTCAAGTTAAACTTGACGAGCCTAGCATATGCAGATATGGCCTCGAAACACTAAGACCGAAAGGTCGAGCATGAATCATATAGTAGATATGATCAACATAGTGATGTTCACCATTGAAAACTTCTCCATCTCACGTGATGATCGGACATGGTTTAGTTGATATGGATCACGTGATCACTTAGATGACTAGAGGGATGTCTATCTAAGTGGGAGTTCTTAAGTAATATGATTAATTGAACTATAATTTATCATGAACTTAGTATCTGATAGTACTTTGCATGTCTATGTTGTTGTAGATAAATGGCCCGTGCTACTGTTCCTTTGAATTTTAATGCGTTCCTAGGGAAAGCTAAGTTGAAAGATGATGGTAGCAACTACACGGACTGGGTCTGTAACTTGAGGATTATCCTCATTGCTGCACAAAAGAATTACGTCCTGGAAGCACCACTAGGTGCAAAGCCCGCTGCAGGAGCAACTGCAGATGTTATGAACATCTAGGAGAGCAAAGCTGATGACTACTCCATAGTTCAGTGTGCCATGCTTTATGGCTTAGAATCGGGACTTCAACGACGTTTTGAACATCATGGAGCATATGAGATGTTCCAGGAGTTGAAGTTAATATTTCAAGAAAATGCCCAAATTGAGAGATATGAAGTATCCAATAAGTTCTACAGCTTCAAGATGGAGGAGAATAGTTCTGTCAGTGAACATATACTCAGAATGTCTGGGTACCGCAACCACTTGACTCAACTGGGAGTTAATCTTCGTGATGATAGTGTCATTGACAGAGTTCTTCAATCACTGCCACCAAGCTACAAAAGCTTTGTGATGAACTATAATATGCAAGGGATGGATAAGACAATTCCCGAGCTCTTCGCAATGCTAAAGGCTATGGAGGTAGAAATCAAGAAGGAGCAACAAGTGTTGATGGTCAACAAGACCACTAGTTTCAAGAAGAATGGCAAAGGGAAGAAGGGGAACTTCAAGAAGAACGTCAAGCAAGTTGCTGCTCAATTGAAGAAGCCCAAGTCTGGACCTAAGCCTGAGACTAAGTGCTTCTACTGCAAAGGGACTGGTCACTGGAAGCGGAACGGACCCAAGTATTGGGCGGATAAGAAGGATGGCAAAGTGAAAGGTATATTTGATATACATGTTATTGATGTGTACCTTACTAATGCTCGTAGTAGCGCCTGGGTATTTGATACTGGTTCTGTTGCAAATATTTGCAACTCGAAACAGAGGCTACGGATTAAGCGAAGATTGGCTAAGGACGAGGTGACGATGCGTGTGGGAAATGGTTCCAAAGTCGATGTGATCGTGGTCGGCACGCTACCTCTACATCTACCTTCGGGATTCGTTTTAGACCTGGATAATTGTTATTTGGTGCCAGCGTTAAGCATGAACATTATATCTGGATCTTGTTTGATGCGAGACGGTATTCATTTAAATCATAGAATAATGGTTGTTCTATTTATATGAGTAATATCTTTTATGGTCATGCACCCTTGATGAGTGGTCTATTTTTATTGAATCTCGATAGTAGTGATACACACATTCATAGTATTGAAGCCAAAAGATATAAGTTTAATAATGATAGTGCAACTTATTTGTGGTACTGCCGTTTAGGTCATATTGGTGTAAAGCGCATGAAGAAACTCCATGCTGATGGGCTTTTGGAATCACTTGATACTTGCGAACCATGCCTTATGGGCAAGATGACTAAGACTCCGTTCTCCAAAACAATGGAGTGAGCAATAGACTTATTGGAAATAATACATACTGATGTATGCGGTATGATGAGTGTTGATGCTCGCAGCAGGTATCGTTATTTTCTGACCTTCACAGATGATTTGAGCAGATATGGGTATATCTACTTGATGAAACATAAGTCTGAAACATTTGAAAAGTTCAAAGAATTTTAGAGTGAAGTGGAAAATCATCCTAACAAGAAAATAAAGTTTCTATGATCTGATCGTGGAGGAGAATATTTGAGTTACGAGTTTGGTCTTCATTTGAAACAATGCGGAATAGTTTCGCAACTCACTCCACCTGGAACACCACAGTGTAATGGTGTGTCCGAACGTTGTAACCACACTTTATTAGATATGGTGCAATCTATGATGTCTCTTACTGATTTACCGCTATTGTTTTGGGGTTATGTTTTAGAGACGGCTGCATTCACGTTAAATAGGGCACCATCTAAATCCGTTGAGACGACACCATATGAACTGTGGTTTGGCAAGAAACCCAAGTTGTCGTTTCTTAAAGTTTGGGGCTGCGATGCTTATGTGAAAAAGCTTCAACCTGATAAGCTCGAACCAAAATCGGAGAAATTTCTCTGCATAGGATACCCAAAGGAGACTATTGGGTACACTTTCTATCGCAGTTCCGAAGGCAAGATATTCGTTGCTAAGAATGGATCCTTTCTAGAAAAAGAGTTTCTCTCGAAAGAAGTGAGTGGGAGGAAAGTAGAACTTGATGAGGTAATCGTACCTGCTCCTTTATGGAAAGTAGTTCATCACAGAAATCAGTTCTGGTGATTCCTACACCAATTAGTGAGGAAGCTAATGATGATGATCATGAAACTTCTAATAAAGTTACTACCAAACCTCGTAGGTCAACCAGAGTAAGATCCGCACCGGAGTGGTATGGTAATCCAGTTATAGAAGTCATGTTACTTGACCATGACGAACCTACGAACTATGAGGAAGTGATGATGAGCCCAGATTCCGCGAAATGGCTTGAGGCCATGACATCTGAGATGGGATCCATGTATGAGAACAAAGTGTGGACTTTGGCCCGATGATCGGCAAGCAATAGAGAATAAATGGATCTTCAAGAAGAAGACTGACGCTGACGGTAATGTTACTGTCTACAAAGCTTGACTAGTTGCAAAAGGTTTTTGACAAGTTCAAGGAGTTGACTACGATGAGACCTTCTCACCCATAGCGATGCTTAAGTCCGTTTGAATCATGTTAGCAATTGCCACATTTTATGATTATGAAATTTGGCAAATGGATGTCAAAACTGCATTCCTTAATGGAAATCTTAAAGAAGATTTGTATATGGTGCAACCAGCAGGTTTTGTCGATCCAAAAGGTGCTAACAAAGTGTGCAAGCTCCAGCGATCCATTTATGGACTGGTGCAAGCATCTCAGAGTTGGAATATACGCTTTAATAGTGTGATCAAAGCATATGGTTTTATACAGACTTTTGGAGAAGCCTGTATTTACAAGAAAGTGAGTGGAAGCTCTGTAGCATTTCTGATATTATATGTGGATGACATATTATTGATCGGAAATGATACTGAATTTCTGAATAGCATAAAAGGATACTTGAATAAGAATTTTTCAATGAAAAACCTTAGTGAAGCTGCTTATATATTGGGCATCAAGATCTATAGAGATAGATCAAGACGCTTAATTGGACTTTCATAAAGAACAAAACTTGATAAAGTTTTGAAGAAGTTCAAAATGGATCAGTCAAAGAAAGGGTTCTTGCCTGTGTTACAAGGTGTGAAGTGTTGGGGAACGCAGTATTTCAAAAAAAATCCTACGATCACGCAAGATCTATCTAGGAGATGCATAGCAACGAGAGGGGAAGAGTGTGTCTACGTAGACCGAAAGCGGAAGTGTTATGAAACGTTGTTGATGTAGTCAAACGTCTTTGCGATCCAACCGATCAAGTACCGAATGCACGGCACCTCCGCAATCTGCACACGTTCAGCTCGATGACGTCCCTCATACTCTTGATCCAGTTGAGGCCGAGGGAGAGTTTCGTTAGCACAACGGCGTGATGACGGTGATGATGAAGTTACCGATGCAGGGCTTCGCCTAAGCACTACAACGATATGACCGAGGTGGAATTCTGTGGAGGGGGCACCGCACACAGCTAAATAATCAACTTGTGTGTCTATGGGGTGCCCCTTCCCCCGTATATAAAGGAGGGGAGGAGGGGAGGGCCAGCCCTCTCTATGGCGCGCCCAAGGGGGAGTCATACTCCCAGTAGGAGTAGGAGAAGAAGGAAGATGGAGAGAGAGGGAAGGAAAGAGGGGGCCGGGCCCCCACCCAATTCGGATTGGGCTTGGGGGGGCCCTCCACCTGGCCACCTCCTCCTCTCTTCCACTAAGGCCCAATAAGGCCCATTGACTCCTCGGGGGGTTCCGGTAAACCTCCGGTACTCCGGTAAATGAATGAACTCATCCGGAACCATTCCAATGTCCAAATGTAGCCTTCCGATATATCGATATTTATGTCTCGGCCATTTCGAGACTCCTCGTCATGTCCGTGATCACATACGGGACTCTAAACTACCTTCGGTACATCAAAACACATAAACTCATAATACCGATCGTCATCGAGCGTTAAGCGTGCAGACCCTACGGGTTCGAGAACTATGTAGACATGACCAAGACTCACTTCCAGCCAATAACCAATAGCGGAACCTGGATGCTCATATTGTTTCCTACATATTCTACAAAAATCTTTATTGGTCAAACCGCATAACAACATACGTTGTTCCCTTTGTCATCGGTATGTCACTTGCCCGAGATTCGATCGTCAGTATCTCAATACCTAGTTCAATCTCATTACCGGCAAGTCTCTTTACTCATTTCGTAATGCATCATCCCGTAACGAACTCATTAGTCACATTGCTTGCAAGGCTTATAGTGATGTGCATTATCGAGAGGGCCCAGATATACCTCTCCGACAATCGGAGTGACAAATCCTAATCTGGATCTATGCCAACTCAACAAACACCATTGGAGACACCTGTAGAGCATTTTTATAATCACCTAGTTACGTTGTGACGTTTGATAGCACACTAAGTGTTCCTCGGGTATTCGGGAGTTGCATAATCTCATAGTCATATGAACATGTATAAGTTATGAAGAAAGCAATAGCAATAAACTAAACGATCATAGTGCTAAGAAAACGGATGGGTCAAGTCAATCACATCATTCTTTAATGATGTGATCCCATTCATCCAATGACAACTCTTGTCAATGGCTAGGAAACTTAACCATCTTTGATTAACGAGCTAGTCAAGTAGAGGCATACTAGTGACACTCTGTTTGTCTATGTATTCACACATGTACTAAGTTTCCGGTTAATACAATTCTAGCATGAATAATAAACATTTATCATGATATAAGTACATATAAATAACAACTTTATTATTGTCTCTAAGGCATATTTCATTCATGAAGTTGAGTCAGACTTAATGCCCGACCACTGCAGAAGATAGAGAGAAAATGAAAGTCATTCCCTATGCTTCAACCATAGGTTATATCATGTATGCAATGTTGTGTACCAGACCTAATATGTCCCTTTCTATTAGTTTAGCAGGGAGGTACCAAAGTAATCCAGGAGTGGATCACTGGACAGCGGTCAAGAACATCCTGAAATACCTGAAAAGGACTAAGGATATGTTTCTCGTTTATGGAGGTGATAAAGAGCTCATTGTAAATGGTTACGTCGATGCAAGCTTTGACACTGATCCGGAAGAATCTAAGCCACAAACCAGATACGTATTTTTATTGAATGGTGGAGCTTTCAGTTGGTACAGTTCTAAGCAGAGTGTCGTGGTGGGATCTACATGTGAAGCGGAATACATAGTTGCTTCGGAAGCAGCAAATGAAGGAGTCTGGATGAAGGAGTTCATATCCGATCTAGGTGTAATACCTAGTGCATCGGGTCCAATGAAAATCTTTTGTGACAATACTGGTGCAATTGCCTTGGCAAAGGAATCCAGATTTCACAAGAGAACCAAGCACATCAAGAGACGCTTCAATTCCATCCGCGATCAAGTCAAGGAGGGAGACATAGAGATTTGCAAGATATATATGGATCTGAATGTTGCAGACTCATTGACTAAGCCTCTCCTGCGAGCAAAACATGATCAGCACCAAGACTCCATGGGTGTTAGAATCATTACTATGTAATCTAGATTATTGACTCTAGTGCAAGTGGGAGACTGAAGGAAATATGCCCTAGAGGCAATAATAAAGTTGTTATTTATATTTCCTTATATCATGATAAATGTTTATTATTCATGCTAGAATTGTATTAACCGGAAACTTAGTACATGTGTGAATACATAGACAAACAGAGTGTCCCTAGTATGCCTCTACTTGACTAGCTCATTAATCAAAGATGGTTAAGTTTCCTAACCATAGACATGTGTTGTCATTTGATGAACGGGATCACATCATTAGAGAATGATGTGATGGACAAGACCCATCCGTTAGCTTAGCACTATGATCGTTTAGTTTATTGCTATTGATTTCTTCATAACTTATACATGTTCCTATGACTATGAGATTATGCAACTCCTGAATACCGGAGGAACACTTAGTGTGCTATCAAAGATCACAACGTGACTGGGTGATTATAAATATGCTTTACAGGTGTCTACGGTGGTGTTTGTTGGGTTGGCATAGATCGAGATTAGGATTTGTCACTCCGTGTATCGGAGAGGTATCTCTGGGCCCTCTCGGTAATGCACACAACTATAAGCCTTGCAAGCAATGTGACTAATGAGTTAGTTGCGGGATGATGCATTACGGAACAAGTAAAGAGACTTGCCGGAAACGAGATTGAACTAGGTATGATGATACCTATGATCGAATCTCGGGCAAGTAACATACCGATGACAAAGGGAATGACGTATGTTGTTATGCGGTTTGACCGATAAAGATCTTCGTAGAATATATAGGAGCCAATATGAGCATCCAGATTCCGCTATTGGTTATTGATCGGAGATGTGTCTCGGCCATGTCTACATAGTTCTCGAACCCGTAGGGTCCACACGCTTAACGTTCATTGATGATTTGTATTATGAGATATGTGATTTGATGTACCGAAGGTTGTTCGGAGTCCCGGATGAGATCACGGACATGACGAGGATTTTCAAAATGGTCGATACATAAAGATTGATATATTGGACCATGTTATTCGGACACCGAAAGTGTTTCGGATAGTTTCGGATAAAACCGGAGTGTCGGAAGGGTTACCGGAACCCCCCGGGGAAGTAATGGGCCTTAGTGGGCCTTAGGGAAGAGAGAGGGCAGCAGCTAGGAGGTGGCCCCCCCAAGGGGAGTCCGAATAGGACTAGGGGAGGAGGCGTGGCCCCTCTTTCCCTCTCCCTCTCCCTCTCCTTCTCCTTCCTTCTTCTCTTACTTGGAGTAGGAAAGGGGGGAACCGATTCCTACTTAAAGTAGGACTCCCCCCTTGGGCGCGCCCCCTAGGTCCGGCCGGCCTCCTCCTCCCTCCTTTACATACGGGGGAGGGACAGCCCATAGACACACAAGTTGATCATTAGCCGTGTGCGGTGCCCCCCTCCACAGTTTTACACCTCGGTCATATTGTCGTAGTGCTTAGGTGAAGCCCTACGTCGGTGCTACGTCTTGAGCTTGCGTTGGATTTCCCTGAAGAGGAAGGGATGATGCAGCAGAGTAGCGTAAGTATTTCCCTCAGTTTTTGAGAACCAAGGTATCAATCTAGTAGGATCCCATGCTCAAGTCCCTCGTACCTGCACAAAGCGATAGCTACTCGCAACCAACGCGATTAGGGGTTGCCAAGCCCTTCACGGTCACTTACGAGAGTGAGATCTGATAGATAGAATATTTTTTTGGTATTTTTGATATAAAGATGCAAAGTAAAAAGTAAAAGCAAAATAAATAGCAAAACAATATAAAAGTGATGGAGATTGATATGATGAGAATAGACCCGGGGGCCATAGGTTTCACTAGTGGCTTCTCTCAAGAGCATAAGTATTCTACGGTGGGTGAACAAATTACTGTTGAGCAATTGATAGAATTGTGCATAATTATGAGAATATCTAGGCATGATCATGTATATAGGCATCACGTCCATGACAAGTAGATCGAAACGATTCTGTATCTACTACTATTACTCCAGTCATCAACCGCTATCCAGCATGCATCTAGAGTATTAAGTTAAAAATAGAGTAACGCCTTAAGCAAGATGACATGATGTAGAGAGATAAATTCATGCAATATGAAATAAAACCCATCTTGTTATTCTCGATGGCAACGATACAATACGTGCCTTGCTGCCCCTTCTGTCACTAGGTAAGGACACCGCAAGATCGAACCCAAAGCTAAGCACTTCTCCCATGGCAAGAACTACCAATCTAGTTGGCCAAACCAAACAGATAATTCGAAGAGACTTGCAAAGATAACCAATCATACATAAAAGAATTCAGAGAAGATTCAAATATTATTCATAGATAGACTTGATCATAAACCCATAGTTCATCGGTCTCAACAAACACACCGCAAAAAGAAGATTACATCGAATAGATCTCCACGAGAGAGGGGGAGAACTTTGTATTGAGATTCAAAGAGAGAGAAGAAGCCATCTAGCTACTAACTATGGACCTGAAGGTCTGAGGTAAACTACTCACACTTCATCGGAGGGGCTAGGATGATGCAGAAGCCCTCCGTGATGACGTCCCTCTTTCGGCGGAGCTCCGGAATAGGCCCCAAGATGGGATATCATGGATACAGAAAGTTGCGGCAACGGAATTAGGTTTTTGGCTCCTATTCTGATCGTTTGGTGGTACGTGTGTATATATAGGAGGAAGGAGTACATTGGTGGAGCACCGAGGGGCCCACGAGGCAGGGAGGCGCGCCATAGGGGGGGCTCGCCCCCCACCCTCGTGACCACCTCTTTGATCCCTTGCAGTAGGGTCAAAGTCTCCTGGATCACGTTCAGTGAGAAAATCACGTTTCCGAAGATTTTATTCCGTTTGGATCCGTTTGATATTCCGTTTATCCGAAACACTGAAATAGGCAAAAACAACAATTCTGGGTTGGGCCTCCGGTTAATAGGTTAGTCCCAAAAATAATATAAAAGTGGAAAATAAAGCCCAATATAGTCCAAAACAGTAGATAATATAGCATGGAGCAATCAAAAATTATAGATACGTTGGAGACGTATCATGCATCCCCAAGCTTAATTCCTGCTCATCCTCGAGTAGGTAAATGATAAAAAGAGAATTTTTGATGCGGAGTGCTACTTGGCATAATTTCAATGCAAATCTTCTTAATTGTGGTATGGATATTCAGATTAGAAATATTCAAGATAAAAGTTTATATTGACATAGAAAATAATAATACTTCAAGCATACTAACAAAGCAATTATGTCTTCTCAAAATAACATGGCCAAAGAAAGTTATCCCTACAAAATCATATAGTCTGGCTATGCTCAATCTTCCCCACACAAAGTATTTAAATCATGCACAACCCCGATGACAAGCCAAGCAATTGTTTCATACTCTAACTTTTTCAATCTTCACGCAATACATGAGCGTGAGCCATGGATATAGCACTATAGGTGGAATAGAATGGTGGTTGTGGAGAAGACAAAAAGGAGAAGATAGTCTCACATCAACTAGGCGTATTAACTGGCTATGGAGATGCCCATCAATAGATATCAATGTGAGTGAGTAGGGATTGCCATGCAACGGATGCACTAGAGCTATAAGTATATGAAAGCTCAAAAAGAAACTAAGTGGGTGTGCATCCAACTTGCTTGCTCATGAAGACCTAGGGCAATTTGAGGAAGCCCATCATTGGAATATACAAGCCAAGTTCTATAATGAAAAATTCCCACTAGTGTATGAAAGTGATAACATGAGAGACTCTCTACTATGAAGATCATGGTGCTACTTTGAAGCACAAGTGTGGTAAAAGGATAGTAACATTGTCCCTTCTCTCTTTTTCTCTCATCATTTTTTTTGTTTGGGCCTTTTCTCTTTTTTTATGGCCTCTTTTTTTATTTTTTTTATTTTTCGTCCGAAGTCTCATCCCGACTTATGGGGGAATCATAGTCTCCATCATTCTTTCCTCACTAGGACAATGCTCTAATAATGATGATCATCACACTTTTATTTTTCTTATAACTCAACAATTACAACTCGATACTTAGAACAAAATATGACTCTATGTGAATGCATCCGACGGTGTGCCGAGATATGCAATATGACAATGATGAAGTGTGTCATGATGAACTAGATGGTGGAAAGTTGCATGGCAATATATCTATGAATGGCTATGGAAATGCCATAATAGATAGGTATGGTGGCTGTTTTGAGGAAGGTATATGGTAGGTGTATGATACCGGCGAAAGTTGCGCGGTATTAGAGAGGCTAGCAAAGGTGGAAGGGTGAGAGTGCGTATAATCCATGGACTCAACATTAGTCATAAAGAACTCATATACTTATTGCAAAAATCTAGAAGTTATCAAAGCAAAGTATTACGCGCATGCTCCTAGGGGGATAGATTAGTAGGAAAAGACCATCACTCGTCCCCGACCGCCACTCATAAGGAAGACAATCAATAAATAAATCATGCTCCGACTTCATCATATAACGGTTCACCATACATGCATGCTACGGGAATCACAAACTTCAACACAAGTATTCTTTAAATTCACAACTACTCAACTAGCATGACTTTAATATTATCACCTCCATAACTCAAAACAATTATCATGCTTCAATCTTTTCTTAGTATTCAACACACTCAAAAGAGAGTTTCACAAATCTTGAATACCAAGCATATTATTATTAGGCAAATTACCATGCTATTAAGAGACTCTCAAATTAATTTAAGTGAAGCATGAGAGATCAATAGTTTCTTTAAAACATATCAACCACCGTGCTCTAAAAGATCTAAGTGAAGCACATAGAGCAAAATTATAACGCTCAAAAGATATATGTGAAGCACATAGAGCAAAATTATCTAGCTCAAAGGATATAAGTGAAGCACATAGAGCAAAACTACTTAGCTCAATAGATATAAGTGAAGCACATAGAGCAAAATTATCTAGCTCAAAGGATATAAGTGAAGTACATAGAGCAAAACTACTTAGCTCAATAGATATAAGTGAAGCACATAGAGCAAAACTACTTGGCTCAAAAGATATAAGCGAAGCACATAGAGCAAAATTATCTAGCTCAAAGGATATAAGTGAAGCACATAGAGTATTCTATCAAATTTTAATTTATGTATGGCTCTCTCAAAAGGTGTGTACAGCAAGTACGATTGTGGCATACTAACAAACAAAGACACAAATAATACAAGACGCTCCAAGCAAAACACATATCATGTTGGTGAATAAAAATATAGCTCCAAGTAAATTACCGATGGAAGTGGACAAAAGAGGGGATGCCTTCCGGGGGCATCCCCAAGCTTTGAATTTTTGGTGTCCTTGGATTATCTTGGGGGTGCCATGGGAATCCCCAATCTTAGGCTCTTGCCACTCCTTGTTCCATGATCCATCAAAAGAATTCACCCAAAACTTGAAAACTTCACAACACAAAACTCAAAATAGAAAACTCGTGAGCTCCGTTAGCGAAAGAAAACAAAAGACCACTTCAAGGTACTGTAATGAACTCATTCTTTATTTATATTGGTGTTAAACCTACTGTATTCCAACTTCTCTATGGATTATAAACTATTTTACTAGCCATAGATTCATCAAAATAAGCAAACAACACACGAAGAATAGAATCTATCAAAAACAGAACAGTCTGTAGTAATATGTAGCTAGTGCAAGATCTGGAACCCCAAAAATTCTAAAATAAATTTCTGGACGTGAGGAATTTATCTTTTAATCATATGCAAAAATAATTAACTAAATAGAACTCTTAAAATAAAAATGACAGCAGTTCTCGTGAGCACTAAAGTTTTTGTTTTTTACAGCAAGTTCAACAAGACTTTCCCCAAGTCTTCCCAACGGTTCTACTTGGCAAAAACACTAATTAAACACAAAAAACACAACCAAAACAGAGGCTAAATAATTTATTTATTACTAAACAGGAGCAAAAAGCAAGGAATAAAAATAAAATTGGGTTGCCTCCCAACAAGCGCTATCGTTTAACGCCCCTAGCTAGGCATAACAAGCAAGAATAGATCTAGGTATTGCCATCTTTGGTAGGCAATCCATAAGTGGCTCTCATGATAGTTTCATATGGTAATTTTATTTTCTTTCTTGGAAAGTGTTCCATGCCCTTTTTTAATGGAAATTGAAATCTAATATTCCCTTCCTTCATATCAATAATCGCACCAACCGTTCTAAGGAAAGGTCTACCAAGAATAATAGGGCAAGAAGGATTGCAATCTATATCAAGAACAATGAAATCTACGGGCACATAATTCCTATTTGCAACAATAAGAACATCATTAATCCTTCCCATAGGTTTCTTAATAGTGGAATCCGCAAGATGCAAGTTTAGAGAGCAATCATCAAAGTTACGGAAATCTAGTAAATCACACAAAGTCTTGGGAATAGTAGAGACACTAGCACCCAAATCACACAAAGCATAAAACTCATGATATTTAATTTTAATTTTAATAGTTGGTTCCCACTCATCATAGAGTTTTCTAGGGATAGAAACTTTCAATTCAAGTTTTTCTTCATAAGATTGCATCAAGGCATCAACAATATGTTCGGTGAAGGCTTTATTTCGATTATAAGCATGTGGAGAATTTAGCACGGATTGCAACAAGGAAATACAATCAATCAAAGAGCAACTTTCATAATTAAATTCCTTGAAATCCAATATAGTGGGTTTAGCAACATCTAGATTTTTATTTCTTTCAATCCCGCTTTCATCAATTTCATCATTAAGATCTAAACACTCCGAATTTTTAGAACGCCTTCTAGGTAAAGGAAGATCATATTCAGTTTCATCAAGATTCATATTGCAAAATAAAGATTTAATTGGAGACACATCAATAAATTTTAGATCTTCATCTGGATTTTCATAGATATTGGAAGAACACGCTTTAATAAAGGCATCTTTGGAAGCACACATCCTAGCGGTTCTTTCCTTACACTCATCAATTGAAATTCTCATGGCTTTTAGAGACTCAATAATATCATGCTTAGGTGGAATAGATCTAAGTTTCAAAGCATCAACATCAAGAGCAATTCTATCAACGTTTCTAGCCAAATCATCAATCTCAAGCAATTTTTCTTCAATCATAGCATTAAAATTCTTTTGCGAAGAAATAAATTCTTTAATATTAGATTCAAAATCAGAGGGCATCTTATTATAATTTCCATAAGAGTTGTTGTAGGAATTCCAATAATTATTAGAAGGATTACTAGGATATGGCCTAGGATTAAAATTCGCTCTATAAGCGTTGTTACCAAAATTATTCCTACCAACAAAATTCACATCCATAGATTCATTATTGTTCTCAATCAAAGTAGACAAAGGCATATTATTAGGATCAAAAGAAACACTCTTAGTAGCAAATAATTTCATAAGTTCATCCATCTTTCCACTCAACACATTAATTTCTTCTATCACACGCACTTTTTTATTAGAAGTTCTTTTAGTATGCCATTGAGAATAATTAACCATAATATTATCTAGGAGTTTAGTAGCATCTCCTAAAGTGATTTCCATAAAAGTGCCTCCCGCGGCCGAATCTAAAAGATTTCTAGAAGCAAAATTCAATCCGGCATAAAAGTTTTGTATAATCATCCACAAATTCAAACCATGAGTAGGGAAATTACGTATCATTAATTTCATTCTCTCCCAAGCTTGTGCAACATGTTCATGATCAAGTTGTTTAAAGTTCATTATATCGTTTCTAAGAGAGATGATCTTAGCAGGAGGAAAATACTTAGAGATAAAAGCATCTTTGCATTTGTTCCATGAATCAATACTATTCTTAGGCAAAGACAAAAACCAAGCTTTAGCACGATCTCTAAGCGAAAAAGGAAATAGCTTCAATTTAATGACATCATTATTGACATCTTGTTTCTTTTGCATATCACATAAATCAACGAAGCTATTCAGATGAGTAGTGGCATCTTCACTAGGAAGGCCGGCGAATTGATCTTTCATAACAAGATTCAACAAAGCAGTATTAATTTCACAAGATTCAGCATCGGTAAGAGGAGCAATCGGAGTGCTAAGGAAATCATTATTATTGGTATTGGTGAAGTCACACAATTTAGTAGCATCTTGAGCCATCGCGACAAACAAGCAATCTAACACACGAGCAAAGAAAAAAGCGGACAAAAAGAGGCAAATAGAGAGGGAGGATAGAGAGAGAGGGCGAATAAAACAGCAAGGGTGAATTGGGGGGAGAGGAAAACGAGAGGCAAATGGCAAATAATGTAATGCGAGAGATAGCGATTGTGATGGGTACTTGGTATGTTGACTTTTTGCGTAGACTCCCCGGCAACGGCGCCAGAAATCCTTCTTGCTATGTTTTGAGCTTGCGTTGGTTTTTCCCGAAGAGGAAGGGATGATGCAGCAGAGTAGCGTAAGTATTTCGCTCAGTTTTTGAGAACCAAGGTATCAATCCAGTAGGAGCCCACGCTCAAGTCCCTCGTACCTACACAAAGCGATAGCTACTCGCAACAAACGCGATTAGGGGTTGTCAAGCCCTTCACGGTCACTTATGAGAGTGAGATCTGATAGATAGAATGTTTTTTTGGTATTTTTGATATAAAGATGCAAAGTAAAAAATTAAAAGCAAAGTAAATAGCAAAACAATATAAAAGTGATGGAGATTGACATGATGGGAATAGACCCGGGGGCCATAGGTTTCACTAGTGGCTTCTCTCAAGAGCATAAGTATTCTACGGTGGGTGAACAAATTACTGTTGAGAAATTGATAGAATTGTGCATAATTATGAGAATATCTAGGCATGATCATGTATATAGGCATCACGTCCGTGACAAGTAGATCGAAACGATTCTGCATCTACTACTATTACTCCACTCATCGACCGCTATCCAGCATGCATCTAGAGTATTAAGTTAAAAACAGAGTAATGCCAAGATGACATGATGTAGAGAGATAAAATCATGCAATATGAAATAAACCCCATCTTGTTATCCTCGATGGCAAGGATACAATATGTGCCTTGCTGCCCCTTCTGTCACTGGGTAAGGACACCGCAAGATCGAACCCAAAGCTAAGCACTTCTCCCATGGCAAGAACTACCAATCTAGTTGGCCAAACCAAACGGATAATTCGAAGAGACTTGCAAAGATAACCAATCATACATAAAAGAATTCAGAGAAGATTCAAATATTATTCATAGATAGACTTGATCATAAACCCACAATTCATCGGTCTCAACAAACACACCGCAAAAAGAAGATTACATCGAATAGATCTCCACGAGAGAGGGGGAGAACTTTGTATTGAGATTCAAAGTGAGAGAAGAAGCCATCTAGCTACTAACTATGGACCCAAAGGTCTGAGGTAAACTACTCACACTTCATCGGAGGGGCTAGGATGATGTAGAAGCCCTCCGTGATGACGGCCCTCTTCCGGCGGAGCTCCGGAACAAGCCCCAAGATGGGATCTCATGGATACAGAAAGTTGTGGCGATGGAATTAGGTTTTTGGCTCCTATTCTGATCGTTTGCGGGTACGTGTGTATATGTAGAAGGAAGGAGTACGTTGGTGGAGCACCAAGGGGCCCACGAGGCAAGGAGGCGCGCCCTAGGGGGGGCGCCCCCCACCCTCGTGACCACCTCTTTGATCCCTTGCAGTAGGGTCCAAGTCTCCTGGATCACGTTCGGTTAGAAAATCATGTTTCCGAAGATTTTATTCCGTTTGGACTCCGTTTGATATTCCGTTTATCCGAAACACTGAAATAGGCAAAAAACAACAATTCTGGGCTGGGCCTCCGGTTAATAGGTTAGTCCCAAAAATAATATAAAAGTGGAAAATAAAGCCCAATATAGTCCAAAACAGTAGATAATATAGCATGGAGCAATCAAAAATTATAGATACGTTGGAGACGTATCAGTCGGTACTTCATCATCACCGTCAACATGCCGTCGTCCTGACGGAACTCTCCCTTGGCCTTAACTGGATCAAGAGTTCGAGGGACATCACCGAGCTGAACGTGTGCAGATCACGGAGGTGCCGTGCGTTCGGTACTTGGATCAGTTGGATCGTGAAGTGATACGTCTCCAACGTATCTATAATTTTTTATTGCTCCATGCTATATTATCTAGTGTTTTGGATGTTTATGGGCTTTATTATACACGTTTATATCATTTTTTGGGACTAACCTATTAACCCAGAGCCCAGTGCCAGTTTCTGTTTTTCCCTTGTTTTAGGATTTCGAAGGAAAGGAAAATCAAACGGAGTCCAATTGACCTGAAACTTCACGGAACTTATTTTTTGATCAGAAGAAGCCCAGAAGACTTGGAGTGCACGTCAGGGGACCTTCGAGGAGGCCACGAGGTAGGGGGCGCGCCCACCCCCCTAGGGCGCGCCCTCCACCCTCGTGGGCCCCTCGTGGCCCCCCTGACGTACTTCCTCCACCCATATATCTCCATATACCCTAAAAACATCAGGGAGCACAATAGATCGGGAGTTCCGCCGCCAGAAGCCTCCGTAGCCACCGAAAGCCAATCTAGACTCGTTCCGGCACCCTGCCGGAGGGGGAAACCCCTCTCCGGTGGCCATCTTCATCATCCCGGTGCTCTCCATGACGAGGAGGGAGTAGTTCTCCTTTGGGGCTAAGGGTATGTACCAGTAGCTATGTGTTTGATCTCTCTCTCGTGTTCTTGAGGTGATACAATCTTGATGTATCGCGAGCTTTGCTATTATATTTGGATCCTATGATGTTTCTTCCCCCCTCTACTCTCTTGTAATGAATTGAGTTTCCCCTTTGAAGTAATCTTATCGGATTGAGTCTTTAAAGATTTGAGAACACTTGAAGTATGTCTTGCCGTGGATATCTGTGGTGACAATGGGATACCACGTGATTCACTTGATGTATGTTTTGGTGATCAACTTGCGGGTTCCGCCCATGAACCTATGCATAGGGGTTGGCACACATTTTCGTCGTGATTCTCCGGTAGAAACTTTGGGGCACTCTTTGAGGTTCTATGTGTTGGTTGAATAGATGAATCTGAGATTGTGTGATGCATATCGTATAATCATACCCACGGATACTTGAGGTGACATTGGAGTATCTAGGTGACATTAGGGTTTTGGTTGATTTGTGTCTTAAGGTGTTATTCTAGTACGAACTCTAGGGCTGTTTGTGACACTTATAGGAATAGCCCAACGGATTGATTGGAAAGAATAACTTTGAGGTGGTTTCGTACCCTACCATAATCTCTTCATTCGTTCTCCGCTATTAGTGACTTTGGAGTGACTCTCTGTTGCATGTTGAGGGATAGTTATGTGATCCAATTATGTTAGTATCGTTGAGGGAACTTACACTAGCGAAAGTATGAATCCTAGGCCTTGTTTCAACACATTGCAATACCGTTTACGCTCACTTTTATCATTAGTTACCTTGCTGTTTTTATATTTTCAGATTACAAAAACTATTATCTACTATCCATATACCCCTTGTATCACCATCTCTTTGCCGAACTAGTGCGCCTATACAATTTACCATTGTATTGGGTGTGTTGGGGACACAAGAGACTCTTTGTTATTTGGTTGCAGGGTTGCTTGAGAGAGACCATCTTCATCCTACGCCTCCTACGGATTGATAAACCTTAGGTCATCCACTTGAGGGAAATTTGCTACTGTCCTACAAACCTCTGCACTTGGAGGCCCAACAACATCTACAAGAAGAAGGTTGTGTAGTAGACATCACGAAGATGCTCGACTACATCAACCGCATTACTAAATGCTTCCTCTTTCGGTCTACGAGAGTACGTAGACATATTCTCCCCCTCTCGTTGCTATGCATCTCCTAGATAGATCTTGCGTGATCGTAGGTAAATTTTTGAAATACTGCGTTCCCCAACAGGTATGGTGGACTCATGTGGCAAAACTAGTCTAAAGGATTTTGGATGCACAAGTAGTGATCATACTTAGTTCAAAATGAAGGCTAGCAAAAGATTGAGAAGCGACCAACCAAGAAACAAATAATCTCATAAGCAAGCATTGAGCATAATTAACACCGAATAATGCACCACAAGTAGGATGTAATTTCATTGCACAACTATTGACTTTCGTGCTTGCATAGGGAATCACAAACCTTAACACCAATATTCTTACTAAAGCATAATTACTCATCAACATGACTCACATAACACATCATCATATCTCAAAATTATTACGAGGAATCAAGTTTATTTTGTCCAATGATCTTCATGAAAGTTTTTATTATATCCTTCTTGGATATCTATCACTTTGGAACTAATTTTCATGCATTGCTTTTGATAAGCTCAAACAAATATAAGTGAAGATCATGAGCATAATATCTTTCTCTCAAATTAATTGAAGCAAGAGAGAATTTCTTCAAAAATACTAAAGCACACCATGCTCAAAAAGATATAAGTGAAGGTCAAGCGAGTAGTCATGTAAATGGGTAGCTATTTGAGGACTCTCTTTTATTTAAAAACTTTCAGTTCTAAGTATCTTATTAAAACAGCAAGCAAAAAAGTGGCATTCCAAGAATATCACAACTCATGTGAAGAAGCAAAAACTTAGGCTTAACCGATAATAACCAATAATTGTTGAAGAAGAAAGGTGGGATGCCTACCGGGGCATCCCCAAGCTTAGATGATTGAGACTTCTTGAAATATTATGTTGGGATGCCTTGGGCATCCCCAAGCTTGATCCTTTGTATCTCCTTAATTCCTTTTATATCACGGTTTCCATAAATATTAAAAACTTCATCCACGCAAAACTCAATAAGAACTCGTGAGATAAGTTAGTATAAACCAATGCAAAAACCTTATCATTCTCTACTGTAGAAAATCACTAAAATTATTATTCAACATTTCATACTACATGCCTCTGCATATTTAATACTCCTATCCTCAAATAGAACCATTAAACAAGCAAACATATGCAAACATAACAGCAAGCTGCCAAACCAGTACAGTCTGTAAAGAATGCAAGAGCATCCATACTTCTGTAACTCCAAAAATTATGAAAATTTTCCACACTGTAGAAAATTTATCATAGCTTATTTTGCAAAATGTTTCAACATTTTATCACATTCTGACTTTTCTCAGGAATTTTTGCAACACCGATAAACTTTCTGTTTTCAAACAGCAACATGTAAACTTGCAAAATAAGCATGGTAAAGGCTATACTTGACATTTTTATTGAAATAAAAGATGCAAAATAGTATTCTAAATAACAGCAAGCAAATCCTAGCAAAATAAAATGACGATCCAAGCAAAACACATATCATGTGACGAACGAAAACATAGCTTCAAGTAAGGTTACCGATAATGTTGGAGATGAAAGAGGGGATGTCTTCCGGGGCTTCCCCAAGCTTGGTTGCTTGGATATTCCATGAATATTACCTTAGGGGTGCCTTGGGCATCCTCAAGCTTATGGTCTTGTCACACCTTATTCTCCTCATATCGATGTCTCATCCTGAACCTGAAAACTTCAATCACACAAAACTTAACAGAACTTCGTGAGATGCGTTAGTATGATAAAGATAAATCATTCACTTTGGTACTGTAAAAGACAAGATTCATAATTGTTCCCACACAATTCCTACTCTAGCTTATCATTTCCACAATTTATATTGAGCAATATAATCCATAAAAACTAGGAAACAAGCAAACTATGCATTGAAGGTTGATCAAGGGAGGGCACCAGCCCTTCCTTCTGGAGGTCGAAGGGGTCGCCTACAACGAGACGTATCCGACCCAGGATTTCCTTTTCGTTCCTAAAGTCTACAGTAACGAATTTGACTCGGCCTCCCTTGAGGAACTTCTTAAATTCCTCGCACTCAATGTTGGCATGGCATATGTGGTAGACCAAGCATAAGTCATGCACGCAAACCTGGATCGCGGCGGGCTTCTTCTTCTCTGCCTCCTTTAGATTCTTCTCGCTTCCCAGGATTGTGGTGTACTCAACATCTAGCCCAGCGACCCACTCATCATTTGAGTTTTCGAACATGTGTTTGAAGCGAGCAAGGCATTCTTTCACCGTTGCAGAATAACGGGTGTAGATGACGTCGAACTCATTGCCGGTGATGGTTCTAACCTTGTACTCACCACCGATCATGGAGATTTGGGACGCCATGGATTTGGGAGGAGGGTTAGGATTAGTGGAACTGTCGTAATGTGAAAGGACGGGATGACTAGGAGCAGTTTATCGATTGTAAAAATGCTGAGTGGGGGCGCGTGCGAATGGCAGGGTAGTGGCTTTCCTGGTGGATAAATGGATTCATGCACAGTACTATGGGGGCCCAATTAGATGTCATGTCTACTCGACGCCCAATTAAATGACTTTCGATGTCATGTCAAGCGTCGGGAAAATTACAGGTGATACGAAGCTTTCCATTCTCCCATGATACAGGCTTCCGAGAGCCCTTGGATCTGAGATCCAACGGTTGCATGGCGTGATTCTAGACCTATGGGTGAATATCCTATCCTGGAGGGTTATTCTATAAATTTTTAGCAACTTAGCATGCAACCGTTTGATCTCGGATCCAAGGGTTGCCAGCAGCCCGTATCATGGTCGCGCCTACCACGACCATCGCCTCGCTCGCGCAGTCGCACCCTTGGAGATTTAACACGGTGCGTTAGGCTATCTGATGTTGGCATGTCATACATAGTCATCACTTAGTCACTCATATAACAAGGTTAGCTATAAGGTTGGCTATAAGAGTATATTTTGTTTACTTCTCTCTATCTCTTTCTTCGTAGTATTTATTGCATTTGCCAAGGAGTGACCTCTTCCAGTGAAACGGTGCTTAGATGAGGTGCTATGGGCATTAAATGGCTTAGCAACTCAAGTCCCCAATGCATAGGTGCTTAGTTTTTTGTTGCTAAGTTTGCTTCATCTAGGTACACGCGCTTATCACCGTTTCTTCCTGGGGTGACCAAACTAGTCTCTCTCTCTTCTTAATTAACTTGCCACATCAGACTTTATGCCTATGTGGCAGGCTTAGCACCTATAGGATCAAGTACAATAGTGGGCTATAAGCCCTCTTTACATGGCATTTTTGCATATGTGGGGGAAAGATGCAAGGAAAAAGTGGAGGAGTGGGCTCTCAAGCAAGAGCCAGCCTCTACATGGTGGAGCATCGGGAGAGGCACCTGTATGGAGGTGGTCAGGAATTGGGAGACTCACGCCGATCGTAGCGCTGCAATTAAAATGATAATGGCAAGTCAAATCACCGGGCCCCACCTGTCCAGCAGTAACTCACTGTCAAATCACACAGCCCTACGTTTGCAGCAGCCTACTCCCTCATCTTCTCATGTCTATGTAGAACCGACTAGGCGGAACTGCCCTGCCTACCGCGTGGGAAAAGCCCCGCGCTTGACTTTTAAATAGTGCAGTATACTAATTTTGTATCCATGGATTGCGCCATGGAGCAAATCCTCAAGAAAAGGCGGTACACATGTATGGAGTATACAACACGCCCGTCGCGTTCGCGTAGCACCCCAGACGGTCGGTCGGTCTGGCATGTCACTCTCCGAATGGAACGCGCGTCATATTGCGTTTGCACACACATGTGGGACCACAATTGAGAACCGACCATAGGCACACTCCTCGGCCCTGCAAGTCGGGTGAGTTAATAGAAGAGAGAGATGAGTGATAGTACTACTAGAGAAGTGTTGTAGGAGTACATACGTTGGTACCTGGACGATCCCTGCAAGACATGGAAGATCAGTTCGTCCATGCATGTGACCAGACTCCAACAGACATGCCTGGATTGGCTATCGTCTACATATCGTGCAGGTTGTGTTGTACAGGGTTGTAGTTCTGGTGAGAAATCTAAAAAAAGGTTTCTTGTCATCTCGCAAAATTAGGTGTCATGTGCTTCGGATCACCGCGAGGGTTAAACAGCGACAACTGAGTTGGGCTAGTCATTGGGGGAACATGCTCAAAGACTACTCGGCTGCCATCTAGGTCAGCCGGCTATGTTAATTAGGACATCTATCGACGGACCCCTTTTCTACGAGTTTATCTTTAATTTGAGCTTTGATCCTCGTCTAGTTTGTCCGTCGGGATTCATCTTGTCTCCTTTGGGCAGTGAGGTTATGATATCTTGTCATGTGGCATTTTTTTTCGTGTTATATGTTATAATACGGTGCTTCAGATCAAAATGACGACAACTGCGCCTCCGGGGCACGTGCATGAGGACTTCTCGACAGTCATTGCCGAGGTCAGGCCGGCTCCGGACGGTAGACAAAAGAAAACTAGTACTCCACTATACAGGCAGGAGCCTCCGTGCTTGCTTGCTAGTGTTGCTCTCTTCACACTGTCTCGTCCTCTCCAGATCTAAACACGACAACGGTGGCCACACTCTCTCTCTACTCACCGCTGGTCACAGATCCAGTCGGATCCTCTCCGCCGGGGAAGGTGAGAAGGTGCAACGTTCCCACGGTCGTCCTCGGCGACGGCTCTTACCCACTGCCGGCGCATCCCGATCAGCGTGCCTTGCCATTCTCTCCCAAGCATCGCTGGCGAGGGAGGGCCTCCCACCCCTTCTTCCTTGCTGCCATAGTGTGGGTAGACCCGGCCTCCCGCCGCCCACCTAGCGACATCCCGGCGACCCTCGGGTATAACTTCCTTTGAAACCGGCCTTGCTCTACTTCCCGAGCTCTTGACGTCACTGCATTTGTATCTTTTACTATTTCTCAGGCCCCCTCATAGATAGGATCGATTGGTTGTTCGAAAACCACCTATTTTTTTTACTGTTAAGAGGTAAAACTAGTTCATGCACTCGAATCTAGCAGTACTTGGTTCAAACAAGGAAGAAAGGGGGTGGGGGTGGGGGAAGATTTGTTACCTGAATCTAGGACTTGGTCGAAAGAGGAAATAATGGGGGCGAAAAGTAGCAGAGACTTGCTATCCAACTGGTCTCTAGGTCTAATAGGGAAATAAAGGGAACGCGGTACAAACTCAATATAAACCCTATCTATTGGTTGAAAAAGGAAAGAAAGTGGGGACTGGGGGACAAGTCAACAGAGTAAGTCTAGCACTAGATTTGCTAGCCTCACACAGTATAAGGTGGCTATATACCGAACAAAAATGGGACAAACCCAGATATCCTCTTCTGATGTTTGTTGCCCCGAGCCGCTCTTATGAAATGCCACTGGTAAAATGTAGCAGTCGCATTGTTAAAAGTAAGGACACATTAAACCAATGTTGTTTTCAATGTAATGCCTCCAGTAATATGAATCAATGGCACTTTTTTCATGTCCTGCTAAATTTCCCATTACGATAAGTTGCTTCTTTTCATTAGAGATGCAACTGTCTTGGTCCGCCTACTCTCCCGTGCCCAAATACCGACTCTGTAGCAGCTGTTAATGTAATGTTGCTAGTAAAATGAAGCAATGGCACCATTAAAGTAATGTCGTATTTAACGGTTGTCATAGTTAATCTTAATGCCCACACTAATATCTAGCAATGCTGCTAGAAATTGCTATTGTCCGTGTATGATTGCCATTCAGATAAGGAACATGCTTTTTTCATTTGATGCATGTTTCATCACTTGTTAGTCACTCTCCTTTCCACCTTTTTTATGCAAACAGAGATATACATTTCACGCTTGATCTTAGTTGAACTGCACAAATGATATCCAAATTATAGTTGAACATTCCAGGAGCTTCACGACAAACCTTAATGTTGCTCAATTTTATTGCAAATAATGAAGAAGAAGCCATGTGGGTTTCGTTTTCTGATGGAAATGGAACTGGGTCTGGAGCCCTTTTCTTAAAAAAAAGCTGCTAGCTCATGGGACATTTCTTCATTTTAGGTGAACTGCACCAAAAGGTCCCATGAATTGAATCATCCATGTTGATGACTGGTGTCATCCCTCCTACGATGGCGTTGACTACAGATATGGTTCCCATCACGAGGTATGTTCCTTTTTGGTCTGACCGTTTGCCAAAGATCCTGCATGTTGATCCTGCTCTTGTGCTACTGTTTTGGCACTGCCATGATAAAGCAGTAATGTTATTATTTTGCACCTTAATCTAGTGGCACTATTAATTTGAGGCAATGTTTTGTCACCGCTAGTGCCACTGTTTTTTTTATATCGAAAGAGGGGGTTCCCTCCGATTTCATTAAAAAAACCCAACCATAGAGAATCATTATCCGACAACATCTCAGTGTAAACGGGCAGTTATGCAACTACTACTAGAACGGACTGAGTACTAGCAGGAGACAAGTTCGCCACATAAGCTAGGCAGGTAGGGGGATGCAGCACTAGCTCGACTAAGTTTGGATTACAACCCAAATGCTACCACAGAAACATCAGGGGGAAGATAGGGACTGAAAGAGCCAGCTTCAGCATCCCAGTCTAAGCACCCCCGGCCTTCATCCTTGCGACTCACGGTACACCTCGTTTGCCACCTGCTCGACCCTAGTGTCACTGATAAAATGAAGTAATAATACAGTTAAAATAGAGCGAGTGTCCTCTCTATCATTTCATTTCCAATGTAGATAAAGAAAGTGCTTCTCTTTGTTAATGTATGTTTTATCAACTAGTCCCATTGTTAGTGTTTAAGCGTTTCTGCAAACTGGGGTGCTTAATTTTAGGTTATGTGCACAAAAATAGAGATTTGAATGTCTATGGCCCCTCCTTGTACTACCGATGTACACTGATGTTCATCACTGGCAGAAGGTGTATCGCGGAGACTTGGGACGATTTCCAGTATGAGGTGTGGCGTACCATATGAGGCGTCGCAGGGCCCGTCTTGCCCTCGCAGCATGGCATACTATGATACTATCACAATATTTTCTTCTATTTATTTTGCGTGTTTCATCAACTAGTGCCACTATAATGTAATCACGCTTTTTCATTATCTGTGCAAACAAGGTTATTCAGCTGCACTTTGGTGGAACTGCACAAATGTACGGATGGAACCGTCATATATGCAGAGTGCGAGGTGTGCCAAGTAAAAATTACCGACACCAACCATGCTCCATGCACACATTGGCGTCCACCACCACTAGTGGGATGTGTGGCGCTCTCTGTGGACGGATCTTTCTCGGCAGCAAATCCTCTAACCAAATACTAGTAGCTTATATTAGCAGTTTTCTAGGGAGTACTCTTTTCTGAAAGAAGCACCAACCTATTTTTCTTTATTTGTACACAGTGTCACAACTTTGACCCAAAGGTCCAGAGCTATTTAAGGGTGATTGGCGTAGTACTCGAAGACTGATTGTAAGCATGATTTTCATTACCTGTCACACTAATTGTAAGTATGAGCATGTGGAAGATTAGGTTAGTGCGAAGCTTACCTTAAACCCTACCGCCGCCGTTGAAACGAGGCGAGCGTCGAGGGAACCATGGAGAACGGCGGGGAAGCAACGTCGCGCCATCCGGCCTCCTCTTGTGGTGGGAGAACGAATACTCTTGTGACTCCGGCTGGCTCTGCAACCTCACGAACGGCACACCGTACTTGTCGGAGTAAATAGCCATGGGTAGCCCAGCCGGCTTCCCCTGGCCCTTCTGAAAAAATCACGAGCCCGTCCGGCTCTCGAGAATCCAAGACACGGGGCCGCCTTCCCCTTGCCGGCTCTCACCTAGGCCGGCTTTTGGGAGGAGGCCCGACTTTAGCCCTCATGAAGAAAGCCATGGGAGGGCCGACTTCACGAAGCCGGCCGCAAGAAGGCCGACTCCAAGAAGCCGGCTCCCATAAAGAGGTCAAGACCGTACCCTCAAAGTTTGCATCTATCTAACGACGATGAGACGGGGCATGGCTACAGTAAAGCCTGCCACCCCCAAATCCCGGAGCACGACCGGCACAGTACACCGTACGGGTGACCATGACCCGCCCGGCGCAACACTGTTGCCATGTCGACCCTGACGCCATCCACGACGGACTACCAGCGCGGCCCACGGGCGGTGGGTCCCTTCGGGCAGAGAGACACCCGAAGGCGGCCACACCTCCCCCAATCGGCCCAAGAGAAAGCCGGCTCCCCGCAGCCGGCTTGCCATCTTCCTCGAAGGAGACGCCCCATTGAGGAGACAAGACGAGGTGAGGCTACAGTAATCGCCCGCCAGGCGGCGGTACTGTAGCCACGCCTACCACGACAAAGCCCATGTCATCAAAATAGAGCAACAGTAACCGGCCCCCGACCGGGCCCTGGACAGTGGGGCCTGCCTGTCGACCAAGGAGCCGGCAGCCGGCGGGACCCACCAGTCGGCGGGCCCCAGTGACCGGCGCGGAAGGCGGCGAGCGCAGTCACAGACGGCTGGGCCCTGCGCCCAGTCGGATTACCATTGTACCCCCGGGGGGTAGGCCTATATAAACCTCCCGGGGCACCCATGCAAAGGGTTCGACCCCTAGCTAGTTTTAGACACCATACGAGGAGAAGAAGCAAGCTAGCCGTGCCCTTCTTCCTCCTTCCACCAGAACAGCTCAAGGAGCATTGTGTAGCTACTTGTCCATCTAGTGATCATGCGGAGACCCCGCAGAGCAGCAGTAGGGGTGTTATCTCCACGGAGAGCCCCGAAGCTGGGTAAGATCCGCCGGCGTGCATGTCTTCGCCTCATCCCGTTTCCAGGCACCGGCGATGTCTTACTGGCTCCCACAATGATAAGCCACCCGTTGGCATATGTCGCACCTACCACCCGACATTTGGCGCCCACCGTGGGGCCAGGTGCACCGTCGTCCGGAGACCTATTCTGGACGGGAACCCTCTTCCTCCCCAGCAAGCGTTGCCAGCCCGGCACGCCCGATGACGCTTGCCACGACGCGCTGCAAGGCGTCACCAGCATCTGCGCGGCGAGCAGCCTCGCCGATCTCCTCGACGAAACCCGCATCTCCGACGAGCTCGCCTCTGACGCGGGCACCGACCACCTCGCCAGCCTCCTCGGCCAGCTCCATGTCTCCAGCGAGCCCGCTGCGGATCTGGAGTCGGTTGGCTCCACCGACCCGATGCCTGTCGACTCCGACACGGCCTCCTTCGACACCTTCCCCACCAACGTCGCGATCTACAACGACCCGCTTCCTCAGACCGACGGCCGCGATCCTGTCACCACCGAGGTGATGGTCATCGGCCACGGCGGCCCGGTCGACGAGAGCGCCCACGACGCCCCGCACGCGGCGGCCCACGACTTGTCCGTCCCCCTCCCGGCCGATGCCGACGATGAAGCACTGGAGGCACGCCGCCTCGCCCTCCTCGCGGAGGGCCGGAGGCTGGCTTCCGTGAGACGCCTCACTGAGGCCTACCAGCGCGAAGCTGACCGCACCGCCTTCGGCACGCCGGCCCCGGCTGGGCCCAGCCGGGCCGGCGTCGTCAAGCAACGCGGCGCCGTCATCGCCGACACGCTGGGAGTCGACCGCCCGGTCTATGCCACTCCGCTTGAGAACCTGCGCGCCGCCCAGGCGGCCGTGGACGAGTTGGACGGCTTGGAGGCCGAAGAACTCCCCCACATGACCCGGCGCATCCAGCAGCTGATTGACACGGCCGCGCAGTGGCACGAGGCCGACGCCCGCGTGGGAAGCCCTCCCCCGCGCCGAGATCACGGTGCGACGTCCCGGACGCCGACTACGAGCAACACCCACGCGCGGCGCGAGAGAGAGCCAGCGGCCAGCCGAAGCCGGACCCGAATCTCCATCGAGCGAGACGCGGATGGCCATCCCTGAGCCATGGAATGGTGGGGCAACCCGCCTCCGCCTCGACCCCGTGGAGAGAGATATCCCACCCCGCCACCAGTGGTGCACCCGACTCTCAGCGGCCGACTAGGTCGCCGCGAAGGAGTCGGCGAGAACGACGCCCGCCATCGGATCGACCGCCTAGCGCGATCCCTGGTGCTAGAAGAGGAAGACGATGTCGGCCCGCCTTGCTTCGGCCCCCGCATCCGCGACGAGCCTTTCCCCAAAGGGTTCTCGCTCCCAAGAGACACGCCCAAGTACAACGGCTCCGTGAAGCCGGAAGATTGGCTGATCGACTACTCTACGGCGGTCAACATAGCCAACGGCAACCGACGCGTTGCCGTGAAGTACGTGCCCCTTATGCTGCAAGGCACGGCGCGGACCTGGCTCAACAGCCTCAAGCCCCTCAGCATCAACAGCTGGCTAGATTTCACCGAAGCTTTCGTTCGCAACTTCACCAGCACCTACAAGCGGGCTCCCAAGCCCAGGCAGCTCTCCCTATGCGTACAGGGCCTAGCCGAGTCCACTCGCGACTACCTCACGCGTTGGGCCGAGCTCCGCAATTCTTGCGAAGGGGTGCACGAGGTGCAAGCCATCGAATACTTCACTGCCGGGTGCCGAGAAGGTACCCTCCTCAAGCACAAGCTCCTCTGCGACGAGCCGACTACCCTCGACGAGCTTCTGGACATAGCCGACAAATACGCCACCGCCGACTCTTCGATGAAGACCGAGCTCCGGGTAGAAGCGTCCGGGAAAGTGCTCAACCCGGCGCCCAAGGCGCCGACAGGGGATTCCGGCCGACGCCCACACCCGAACGATCACAAGCGCAAGAGCCCTGCACCGCCTCCCGCCAGTCGGCAGGTGGCCACGGTCGAAGACACGCCGCCTGAAGGGCGGCCCGCGCCCAAGAAGCCCAAGGGCGGCCGGCCGGCTTGGCAGCCGGCTTTCTCCTACGAGCAAACTCTTGACGCCCCGTGCAAGTTCCATGGCGGCACGAAGCCGTCCAACCACACAACCCGGAAGTGCCATTGGCTCACCCGAATCTCCAAAGGCGAAGGGCTCGTGCCGCCTCCGCCTACCGACCCGCCGCCTCCGGCTCCGCCACCCCCGGCCGCTCGGCCCGCAGTCGGAGCCGTGCACGACGAGTTCCCTGACGAGCAAGCAACCTACATCGTCTTTACAAGCCAGCTCGAAGACCGGCGCGGCAAACGCCGAGAGCACCAGGAAGTCAGCGTGGTCGCTGCCAACCCTGCCGGACACATGCATTGGTTAGAGAAACCCATTAGCTGGAGCTGGGCCGACCACCCAGAGGTGATGTCGTCTCCCGGCTCTTATGCGTTGGTCCTGGAAGCCACCCTCGCGATGGACAGACGCGCCGCCCACTTCTCCCGCGTGCTGATAGACGGCGGGAGCAGCATCAACATCATGTACCGTGATACCCTGGAGAAGCTAAATGTCAAGACGAAGCAGCTCGTGCCAACTCGAACAGTGTTTCATGGCATCGTTCCCGGCTTGTCCTGCGCCCCCATTGGCAAGATCAAGATTGATGTACTCTTTGGGGACAAGGATCATTTCCACCGGGAAGCGATCTGGTTTGAAGTGGTGGACCTGGAGAGCCCCTACCATGCGTTGCTAGGCCGACCTGCCTTGGCCAGGTTCATGGCAGTTCCCCACTATGCATACCTCAAGATGAAGATACCGAGTTCCAAGGGCGTTATCACCATAGCCGGCGATTACAAGAAGTCTTTCGAGTGCGCTGCAGCCAGCAGCTGGCTGGCCGAGTCCCTTGTGATCGCCGAAGAGAAGAAGATGTTGGACCCGGTCGTGGCCATGGCCAGCAAGCAGCCGAACCAGTCCCCCGACTCCAAGGAGTATGATGCCCAAGGATCTTTCCAGCCGGCCAAGGAAACCAAGAAGATACCCCTTGACCCCGAGCACCCCGAGAGGTTTGCCGTCATCGGGGAAAGCCTGAACAGCAAATAGGAAGGCGAGCTCGCCGATTTCCTCCGTGAGAATCGGGACATCTTTGCATGGTCCCCCAAGGACATGCCGGGTGTTCCGAAGGAATTCGCCGAGCACAAACTACACGTCCGAGAGGACGCGAAACCAGTCAAGCAGCCCCTCCACCGACTATCAAAGGAGAAGAGAAGGATTGTAGGGGAGGAGATAGCCCGACTTCTGGCAGCCGGCTTCATTATGGAAGTTTTCTTTCCAGAGTGGCTTGCCAACCCGGTCCTCGTGCTAAAGAAGAACAACAAGTGGCGCATGTGTATAGACTACACAAGCCTCAACAAGGCCTGCCCTAAAGATCCCTTCGCCCTGCCAAGGATTGACCAAGTGATAGACTCCACGGCCGGATGCGAGCTGTTGAGTTTCTTGGATGCTTACTCAGGATATAACCAGATAAAGCTAGATCCGGCCGACCGCTTGAAGACCGCCTTCATCACGCCATTTGGAGCCTTCTGCTACCTGACTATGACATTCGGCTTGAGAAATGCCGGTGCCACTTTTCAGCGTTGCATGCAGAAGTGCCTCCTCAAGCAACTCGGCAGAAACGCTCACGTCTATGTGGACGACATTGTGGTGAAGACGGAGAAGCGCGGCACCTTGCTGGAAGACCTCAAAGAAACATTTGAGAACCTGCGCCGTTTCCAAATCAAGCTCAACCCCGAGAAATGCGTGTTCGGAGTGCCAGCCGGCCAGCTCCTAGGCTTCCTGGTCTCCAAACGCGGCATCGAATGCAACCCAGTGAAGATCAAGGCCATCGAGAGAATGGCGATCCCCACCAAGCTGCGAGAAATCCAGAAGTTCACCGGATGCTTGGTCTCCTTGAACCTCTTCATCAGCCGGCTTGGAGAGAAAGCTCTCCCCCTCTACCGCCTCATGAAGAAGAGCACTCACTTCGAGTGGAACGACCAGGCCGACCAAGCTTTTCACGAGCTGAAGAAGATGCTGGCCACGCCGCCTGTCCTAGCGGCGCCGACTGAGAAAGAGCCCATGCTCCTTTACATTGCCGCAACCAGCCGGGTGGTCAGCACCGTCATCGTAGTCCAACGCCCAGAAGAAGGCCGAGCACAGCCGGTCCAGAGGCCGGTGTATTATTTGAGCGAGGTGCTGTCCGCCTCAAAGCAGAACTACCCGCACTACCAGAAGATGTGCTACGGCGTGTACCTCACCGCCAAGAAGCTGAAGCCCTACTTTCAAGAGCATCCCGTCACGGTCGTATGCACTGCCCCGCTGGCCGAGATCATAGGCAGCCGGGATGCATCCGGTCGGGTGGCGAAATGGGCCATCGAGCTGGCCCCTTACACGATCTTCTACCAGCCCCGCACCGCCATCAAGTCCCAAGCACTGGCCGACTTCCTCGTCGACTGGGCCGAGACCCAGTACCTGCCGCCGGCTCCCGACTCCACCCATTGGCGCATGCACTTTGACGGGTCCAAGATGCGCACCGGCTTGGGAGCCGGCGTCGTCCTTACCTCTCCCAAAGGCGACAAGCTCAGATACACGCTGCAGATCCACTTCGCTGCCTCCAACAACGTAGCCGAGTATGAGGCACTCATACACGAGCTCCGGCTTGCCAAGGAACTCGGCATCCGCCGGATCCTATGTTATGGCGACTCGGACTTGGTGGTTCAGCAATCATCCGGCGACTGGGACGCCAAGGACGCAAATATGGCAAGCTACCGCTTCTTGGTTCAGCAACTCAGCGGATACTTTGAAGGATGCGAGTTCCTCCACGTACCGCGAGCCGACAACGAGCCAGCCGATGCCCTGGCTCGAATAGGCTCCACTCGGCAAGCAATACCAACCGGCGTCGCTCTACAACGCCTCCTCAAGCCGTCCATCAAGCCATCTCCAGAGTCCGACTCCATCTTCGTACCGCCTGACCCCGACGCGACCGGGTCCGGCTCGAAGAACCAAGCAGGCGACCCCGGGACTTCAGTAGTCGGCCCGGGGACTTCGGCAACCGGCTCGGGGACTGCCGCAACCGGCTTAGGGACTGCCGCACCCGGCTCGGGGACTGCGGTAGCCGGCCCGGGGACTGCACCAACACAATAGCCGGCGGCCGACTCCAGCACTTCATCACCCAGCCCACCCACCCTGGTGGCAGTAGCCACATTGGCAGTAGGAGAAGTTGCAGCTCCCTCATGGGCTCAGTCCATCCTCAACTTCTTAGTAAACCAAGATCTGCTGGCTGACGAAACAGAGGCGAGACAAGTCCAACGTCGAGCCGGAGCATACACAATCGTCAACAGAGAACTCGTCAAGCGCAGTGTCACTGGAATCCTCCAGCGGTGCGTCGAGCAAGAGAAGGGCATTGCAATCCTCAGAGACATTCACCAAGGAGAATGCGGCCACCATGCGGCTTCAAGATCACTCGTCACCAAAGCTTTCCGCCATGGGTTTTTCTGGCCGACTGCTTTGGATGATGCCAAAGAATTAGTTAAATATTGCAAAGGCTGCCAACTTTTCAGCTCCAAGCAACACATGCCGGCTTCGGCACTCAAGACCATTTCCCTCACCTGGCCCTTCGCCGTTTGGGGACTGGACATGGTGGGCCCATTCAAGACGGCGCGTGGCGGCATGACGCATTTGCTCGTCGCCATGGACAAATTTACCAAGTGGATTGAGGCAAAGCCGATCAAGAAGCTGAATGGGCCGACTGCGGTGACATTCATCGCAGACATAACAACTCGGTACGGCGTGCCACACATCATCATCACCGACAACGGCACGAATTTCGCCAAAGGAGCCTTGGCACGATTCTGCGCAGCGCAAGGTATCCGGATGGACCTAGCGTCCGTCGCCCACCCACAGTCAAACGGCCAGGTCGAGCGAGCCAACGGCCTCATCCTCTCCAGCATCAAACCCCGCCTGGTCGTACCACTGGAGCGTTCAGCCGGCTGTTGGCTCGACGAGCTGCCGGCTATACTCTGGAGTCTACGCACTAACCCAAACAAGTCAACCGGCTTCACTCCTTTCTTCCTCGTGTACGGCGCCGAGGCGATCATCCCAACCGACATCGAGTTCGACTCGCCCCGGGTAACCATGTACATGGAGGCGGAGGCCAAGGAAGCGCGAGAAGACGGCGTCGACCTACTGGAAGAAGGCCGGCTGTTAGCCCTCAGCCGGTCTGCCATCTACGAGCAGGGTTTGCACCGCTACCACAGTCGGAAGGTCAGGCCAAGATCTTTCCAAGAGGGCGACCTTGTGCTCCGACTGATCCAGCGAACAGCCGGCCAGCACAAGCTCTCGGCCCCTTGGGAGGGCCCCTTCGTCATCAGCAGAGCTCTAGGCAACGACTCCTACTACCTAATCGATGCGCAGAAGCCCAAGGCACGCAAGAGAGACGACTCCGGCAAGGATTCGGAACGACCATGGAATGCCAACCTCCTTCAAAGATTTTACAGTTGAAATGCAGTATGTATCACGCTAACTTTTGTACTAAGTACGAGACAATAGGCCCCCCGAGGAGGGCTCGGGGACTGCCATCTTTTATCTATAAATGAAAAGTATCATGCATATGACCTTATCTTTTCGTTTACTCGTTCCGTCCGGCACCGGATTCGACTAGTCGGCCCGGGGACTGGCCGACTGGATTTATGTTAGAAGTCCTACCCGCGGTCAGACAAGTAGTCTGCCGACACCCAGGCTTAGCTCTTGCCAAAGTCGCAGTTCGAAGAACCGGCTATTCGGCTGGCAAGAGTCAAAAGCAGGAAAGGATGCGCACACGAAAAATGGCTAGGGACCAACGGACTAATATAACAAAAGCCGGTTTGCCGCCTACCGCCGACCGACTACCAGAGTAGCCGGCCGGCCGGTTTCCATTCACTTCACTTCAATCCAAGAAAGCTCGAGTACTTGCCTCCCCAAAAAGGGAAGGCGGCAAAGGAAAAAAGCCTAAGGATAAAAAGTGTACGCGAATGGAAACCAAACATGCACATAATAATATTTACATAAAGGACCTCCAAGAGGCCAGCATCGAACATAGTTTGATACACCCCCAGTGGGTGGAACTGCGAAAGCTTAAAAATTGTTCAAAAGACAACGAGCAAGAAAAATAAGGACGGTAGGTCAAGCTGGCGGAGCGGCTGACGAGCTGGGCTGGTCAGTGGAGACAGTTGTACCAGCTAAAGGAGCGGCCGGCTGGCGAACCTCAGCTTGATCACCGCCTCCAGCAGAGGGCGCGCTTCCACGCGCCTCGTTGCTGGAGGCACGGTCAGCTTGAGGCCGGCCGGTTGTTCCACTAGCCGGCTGGACGTCTTCACCGTCCTCTTCCTCGTCATCTTCGCCCTCGTCGCTGGAGGCGATCTCCTCGGCCGAGTCCTCGCCCACCGCCGGGTTCAGCCCGAACCACTCCTCCGGCTGGGCAACGCCATCATCGTTGATTTCAGGCGCGAAGACGCTGATGTCGGTGCACTCGGCGATCGTCGAGGCACGCTGGGCGATAGCCGGCCGCACTTCCTCCAGCTCCGCGTCGGCCTCCAGCCGCCAAGTGCGCAGCTGGTCCAGGCTCAGCCCTGGGTACCAAGCGCGAACGAACTCCAACGCCCGCCTGGCTCCAAGATGGGCCGCCGACGCCTTCCAAGCTTCAAAACGGCCGACTGCGACCTCCAGCCAGTCGGCGGTCCAGCTTGGGATGTGGGGGATCGTCTCGCCGGGCCAGAGGGCGGCCAGCACCTGCGCCCCGGCACGTTGGAGCCGGCGAAGCATCCGGTGGGCCGGCTGCAGCCGCGCTTGGACGGCCAAGAGCTGCTCCTCCAACGTCCGATTTGCGTCCGGTGCAATGTCGACTCCCGCCTAACGGCGCGCCTCGCTATGAGCCTCGATGGTTTGGACGGCGAGGGCGGAGTAGCCGGGAAAGTAGTCTGCACAAGAAAACAGGCAGCAGCACAAGTCAGGACAAAACCCCAGGCGGCCAGGGGGCAGGAGAAGGGCGAGGAAGGCGGCTTACCATCGATCAAGTCCTCGACGCGGCCGAAGCCTTCATCCAGCACCTGACGAGTCTCAGCCCAGCTCGCCGCCTCGGTCTCAAACTCTGCCTTCAGGGCGGCCTCGCTGTCCTGCTCTTTCTGCAGGGCCGCCTTGTGGCTCTCCTCCTAGTCGGCCAGCTTCTTGGCCAGGCGATCGCGCTCCTGGACCAAGGCGGAGTACTCAGCGTCCCTGGTGCGAAGGGCAGCCTGCGCCTCGCCGAGCTCCCTCCTCAAATCGGCGTTGGCCCCTGCAAGAACGAAAGACAAAGAGAAAAAACCAATAAGAGAAAGGTTGTCAAGGAAGATCCGACCCGACTGCTCAGCAGTCGGCCCGAATCTCGGGGACTACACCCAGTGGGTGCGCTGACGCGCCCCCACGGAAGAAATCAAGAGACCAGAACGGTCAAGAAAGAAAGACTTACCCGGATGGCGGCCCGCGTCGACAGGAACTCCTGGGTATACTGCTGCAGCAGGGCGGCCTGAGCTTGAAGCCGGCTCCGGACCTCTTGGGCCGCCACATTCAGCTCGCCAGTCCCCCCGCTGGGAGTCCACTCGGACGTGGCGGAGCTGGCCGCCTCCAAAGCCTCCGCCGACTGGCCGGCGCCCGCAGCTCGGCGCGACTTCGGCGGAGCGGCGCTTCCCCCTGCGCGCTGACGCGTCACCGGTTGTACCTCGAGGCCGGCTCCGACCTCCGGTATGCCCCCGGCCGGCTCCTCTGGCGCCACCGACGACTGGCCGCCTTGGCCCGCTCCGGTTGGCGCTGCCGACAGCGTCTCCCCGCGAAGACCACGAAGAGCTCCTCCCTTTGCACCGGCGGCGGGTCTTGGACGATCTCCTCCGCCAGGGGCAATGGGGTGTCCGGGGCCACGGTTCGGAGGGGGATGGCGAGCAGCGGAGGCTGGTTGCGCGAGCCCTCCACCTCCGTCTCTGCGGTCGCCCGCTCCGCCTGGGCCTTGGCTGCCGCGTCGGCCCGCTCCTTCGCCGCCTGAGCGGCCCCCTGCTCCTCCGCCTCCCTCTCTTCCCGCGCCTCACGAGCATTCCGCTCTATGGCTTCCATGAGGTCGGGGCGGGGATCCACGCGGCGGGGGCCTGAAGACCCTCCAATCGGCCCGACCACGGAACTGCCTGGGCCCCGTTCAAGGGAAAGTGGCGCCCTGTTCAGCAAGCGGAGAAAGGTCGGGAAGAATGTTCGAACAGAAGAAAACAATAAAAAGCATGCATACAAGCAATCGATGACTTACGCTGAGACCGCCTGAGGCTGCTTCACCGCTTTCCGGAAGCGGGCCGCCTTCGCGGCCGCCTCGTCTCGTTTTGTTGCTGCGGCGGAGGCTTTGGACTTCTTCGGCCGACTGCCGAAGAGGGTTGACGCGGCCCGGCGTTTCTATGCGCCGCCGCCGGCAGCCGGCGCGGTGGACGAGCCCGCGCTTTGACGGTCGGCCACCGGCTGGCGACGCGGGACTTCTTCGGCTTCAGCATCATCCAGCCAGTCCTCGAAGCTGGCGGAGAGCCCTGTGCCTCCGGGCTCGGTGTTGTCCCCCATGACGGCGTCTTCCATGGCGGCCGCCCCCAAGTCCGGGTCGTCAACGTCGTCCACCGTGCGGTCGGGGGCATACTGGCGTTCAATCCCTGCCGCCCCGGCCGGCGGCGGAAGAAGGGGGTTCTGCTAAAAAGTACCGACTGATCAGAAGCCGGCCGTCATGAAGCCGGCTGACAACAAAAAGAAGATAGAGAGGAAAGCTTACCACGGGCAGAGGATTGGCGCGAGAATATGGCGCCTTGCCGTATTGCCAGTCCCCGGCGAGCTTGCAATTGGCGATGTGATTAACCATGAGCGCCACCTCCGCATGAGGCATTTCCCATGTGCTCAGCCGGCTTGGGTCGAAGCGGCCGCTCATCTGACACATCATATGGGGCCGGCTTTGGAGAGGAAGAATCCGGCGCTCCACGAAGGCGGCCACCAAGTCGGCCCCGCGCAGGCCTTCCGACTAGATCATCACCCAAAGCCGGGAGACGGCGGCGTTCCCGGCCTGGGACAGGGACCTGGACCGGAAGCTCCATGACGGCTGCCTCCCAGCCGGCGGGCCGGCTATGTAAGTCGGCAGGTTGACGTGGTCTCCTTGTGGGGCGGCGTTCTTCACGTAGAAGTACGACTTCTGCCAGACCTTCACCGACTGGATTAGGGGGATAGGCGGGAATGGATTGTTCTCGACTGACCTCCTCATGGCGATGTAGGCCCCGCAGGGGGCAGGCACGCCTGCGACGACGGTGCCGAGTTTGCTCTGGAAGAATTCTCCCCAGAGCTCCAGCGTGGGGAGCACCCCCAAGAAGCCTTCGCGGAGTGAGACGAAGGCCGACAGCAGCATCACCGCGTTCGGCGTGAGGTGATGCGGCTGGAGGTTGTAGAACTCGAGGAAGAAACGCAAGAATCTGCTCGCCGGAAGGCCGAAGCCGCGCAGGAAGTGCGAGCGGAAGACGACCCGCTCGCCCTCCTCCGGCGCCGGCGAGATCTCCGTCTCCGGCGCCAGGCGGACCCGCACGAGGTTGGCGCCGGGCAGGCGCCGAGTCTGGCGGAGGAACTCCACATGGTCCTCGTTGACATTGGAGCCATCCCACGAGCTTGACAGCGCCATGGGAGTAGGGCGATGCGAGGGCGCTGTGATGGGAAGCTGCGACGGCAACGAGAGGAAGGAGAAGCAATACGAGGAGGGACGGAGTGGGGGAGGGCGAGCGAACCTCTGCCTCTCCCCCTCCTCCCCCTACTTGTAGGCTCGCGTGGCGGAGCCGAGGAGGCGCGGTGTGGGGGAACGTGGGGATCGATCGTGCCCACTCCCCCCACGTCCCGCGTTTATTACGCACTAATGGCAAGATAAAGTCGCCACAGGAAGGCGAGCGGTCCTCCTGGGCCGCAGAAGATCAGCACTCGGGCCGAGGCCAAGGAGTGGCGGGCCCGGGCCTGCGGCGGCGTCCCGTCGCGTGCGTGTGTTGGCAGGTTTCCGTCGCCACGTGGCCCACAGGAGGGCCCGCGGTCAGCGTGCGGGTCAACCACCATCCCGTCTACGAGACACAGGAGCTCTCTGAAATCGGCCTACACCAGCAAAGCCGGCTCCTCAGGGTAAGAAGCTGACCAAGCTTCTCATCCCTCTGTCCGCCTCGAAGCTCGATCAGCTTCGGGGACTACTGTCGGAGTAAATAGCCATGGGTAGCCCAGCCGGCTTCCCCTGGCCCTTCTGAAAAAATCACGAGCCCGTCCGGCTCTCGAGAATCCAAGACATGGGGCCGCCTTCCCCTTGCCGGCTCTCACCTAGGCCGGCTTTTGGGAGGAGGCCCGACTTTAGCCCTCATGAAGAAATCCATGGGAGGGCCGACTTCACGAAGCCGGCCGCAAGAAGGCTGACTCCAAGAAGCCGGCCCCCATAAAGAGGTCAAGACCGTACCCTCAAAGTTTGCATCTATCTAATGACGATGAGACGGGGCATGGCTACAGTAAAGCCTGCCACCCCCAAATCCCGGAGCACGACCGGCACAGTACGCCGTACGGGTGACCATGACCCGTCCGGCGCAACAATGTTGCCATGTCGACCCTGACGCCATCCACGACGGACTACCAGCGCGGCCCACGGGCGGTGGGTCCCTTCGGGCAGAGAGACACCCGAAGGCGGCCACACCTCCCCCAGTCGGCCCAAGAGAAAGCTGGCTCCCCGCAGCCGGCTTGCCATCTTCCTCGAAGGAGACGCCCCATTGAGGAGACAAGACGAGGTGAGGCTACAGTAATCGCCCGCCAGGCGGCGGTACTGTAGCCACACCTACCATGACAAAGCCCATGTCATCAAAATAGAGCAACAGTAACCGGCCCCCGACCGGGCCCTGGACAGTGGGGCCTGCCTGTCGACCAAGGAGCCGGCAGCCGGCGGGACCCACCAGTCGGCGAGCCCCAGCGGCCGGCGCGGAAGGCGGCGAGCGCAGTCACAGACGGTTGGGCCCTGCGCCCAGTCGAATTACCATTGTACCCCCGGGGGGTAGGCCTATATAAACCCCCCGGGGCACCCATGCAAAGGGTTCGACCCCTAGCTAGTTTTAGACACCATACGAGGAGAAGAAGCAAGCTAGCCGTGCCCTTCTTCCTCCTTCCACCAGAACAGCTCAAGGAGCATTGTGTAGCTACTTGTCCATCTAGTGATCATGCGGAGACCCCGCAGAGCAGCAGTAGGGGTGTTATCTCCACGGAGAGCCCCGAAGCTGGGTAAGATCCGCCGGCGTGCATGTCTTCGCCTCATCCCGTTTCCAGGCACCGGCGATGTCTTACTGGCTCCCACAATGATAAGCCACCCGTTGGCATATGTCGCACCTACCACCCAACAGTACTAGATCAATTTGTTATACTCTGGGTGCTCGACCCTCGACCTGTACGCCCACCACCTCCGCCTGACTTTCGCCGTGGGTGAATCTGTCTGCTCCATCGGCCAGAGGAGATACTCGAAGGACTGCGACATGACTGCCGCTGAGGAGTACATGTACATCGCCGCCCTCATCGCCGTTGTCTCGCTCTTTCGCATACATTGCCACATAGCCCTCACCGTCCTCGAAATCTCCCACTCATTTTCAAACCAAGTACGGATCTCCTTCAACCTGGCTAACTTTGCCTGTTCGCCGCTGGCGATCTGCCTGATTCGCTGCTGCATCCTCTCCATAAATGTCCTTCTGAGTGGTCTGGTGCTAGCTTTGGAAGATGGGAGGAGAGATGGTGGTCTTGCAATAGAGAAGAGGGAGAGGCGAGATGGTGGTTTTGGAATGGAAATGATGGAAAGGAGAGGAGGTGGTTTTGCAATGGAGAAGAGGGAGAGGCGACACAGTGGTTTTGGAATGGAGATGATGGAGAGGAGAGGAGGTGGTTTTGCAATGGAGAAGAAGGAGAGGCGAGAGAGTGGTTTTTGAGTGGAGATGATGGAGAGGGGAGGAGGTGGTTTTGCAATGGAGAAGAGGGAGAGGAGCATGCGGTAGCGATTTAGGATTGGACGAGAGGGCCGGCGCGCTGTGACTGGATCAAAATCAAAATCAAATTACCCTTCAATTAAGAAAGTGACCCCACATTAACTAGTCTCCCTTTTATTCTGGGTCATAATTGACCATGATTTTCGCAAATAAAATATATGTTATACGTTGCAAAAATAATATAATTTGAAAGTACATTCAGATACAAACCAAACAATACAATTTTTGGTGACATGCATTCACATTTTGCTTGTCAAATACAGTACGTGGTCAAACTTTGACCCAAAATACGCAAAACAAAAAAAATACTTCCAAGACCAGCGCCACTCTTCCGCTCTTCTCCTCTTAAACCACCGTTTCTCCTCTCCTGTTCCAATCTAAATCCAATGCAGCTCCTCTCCTCTTCCATTTCAAAACGACCGCCCTCCTCTCCTGTTCCAATCCAAAACCAGCATCGCTCCTCTCCCGTTCTAATCCAAAACCAGCGCTGCTCCTCTCCTCTTCCATTCAAAAACCACCGCCGGCGAGTGAAGGTGCTGTGGAGAAGTAGATCGATGGAGGAGTACAACCGATACGTGAGGATCGCAGACAGCGACCCTGTGAAGCTAGCTAGGATGTTGGAGATACAGTCTTGGTTTGACAACAAGGACCAACTAGCGGCGACGGCGACATCCATGGCCAAATATCTGCAACAGAGCAAAAAGGCGGCGAAACTCCCAGAGGGAGTCACGCGGGAGTACATAGAGCTGCTCCTCTGGGCCATGGATCAAAAAGATTCACCAAATCTGATCGTTAGGTGCTACCTCTTGAGCACTGCGTTGGATTTCCTTGAAGAGGAAAGGATGATGCAGCAAAGTAGCGTAAGTATTTCCCTCCGTTTTTTAGAACCAAGGTATCAATCCAGTAGGAGGTCACGCGCGAAGTCCCTAGTACCTGCACAAAACAAATAACTCATCGCAACCAATGTGATAAGGGGTTGTCAATCCCTTCACGGTCACTTACGAGAGTGAGATCTGATAGATATGGTAAGATAATATTTTTGGTATTTTTAAGATAAAGATGCAAAGTAAACTAAAAGCAAAGTAAAAAACAAAGGAAATAACTAAGTATTGGAAGATTAATATGATCAAGATAGACCCGGGGGCCATAGGTTCACTAGTGGCTTCTCTCAAGAGCATAAGTATTTTACGGTGGGTGAACGAATTACTGTTGAGCAATTGACAGAATTGAGCATAGTTATGAGAATATCTAGGTATGATCATGTATATAGGCATCATGTCCGAGACAAGTAGACCGACTCCTGCCTGCATCTGCTACTATTACTCCACTCATCGACCGCTATCCAGCATGCATCTAGAGTATTAAGTTCATGAAAACAAAGTAACGCCTTAAGCAAGATGACATGATGTAGAGGGATAAATTCATGCAATATGATAAAAAAACATCTTGTTATCCTCGATGGCAACAATACAATACGTGCCTTGCTGCCCCTACTATCACTGGGAAAGGACACCGCAAGATTGAACCCAAAGCTAAGCACTTCTCCCATTGCAACAAAGATCAATCTAATAGGCCAAACCAAACTGATAATTCGAAGAGACTAGCAAAGATAACCAATCATACATAAAAGAATTCAGAGAAGATTCAAATATTATTCATAGATAGTCTTGATCATAAACCCACAATTCATCGGTCTCAACAAACACACCGCAAAAAGAAGATTACATCGAATAGATCTCCACAAGAGAGGGGGAGAACTTTGTATTGAGATCCAAAAAGAGAGAAGAAGCCATCTAGCTAATAACTATGGACCTGAAGGTTTGAGGTAAACTACTCACACTTCATCGGAGAGGCTATGGTGTTCATGTAGAAGCCCTCCGTGATGGATGCCCCCTCCGGCGGAGCTCCGGAACAGGCCCCAAGATGGGATCTCATGGATACAGAAAGTTACGGCGGTGGAATTAGGGTTCTGGCTCCGTATCTGATCGTTTGGGGGTACGTAGGTATATATAGGAGGAAGAAGTACGTCGGTGGAGCAACAGGGGGCCCACGAGGGTGGAGGGCGCACCTGGGGGGTAGGCGCGCCCCCCTACCTCATGGACTCCTCCTTTGGTTCTTGACGTAGGGTCCAAGTCTCCTGGATCTTGTTCGGTGAGAAAATCACGTTCCCGAAGGTTTCATTCCGTTTGGACTCCGTTTGATATTCCTTTTCTTCAAAACCCTAAAATAGGCAAAAAAAATTAGCAATTCTGGGATGGGCCTCCGGTTAATAGGTTAGTCCCAAAAATAATATAAAAGTAGATAATAAATCCCAATAATGTCCAAAACAGCAGATAATATAGCATGAAGCAATCAAAAACTATAGATACGTTGGAGATGTATCAAGCATCCCCAAGCTTAATTCCTGCTCGTCCTCGAGTAGGTAAATGATAAAAACAGGATTTTTGATGCGGAGTGCTACTTGGCATAATTTTAATGTAATTCTTCTAAATTGTGGTATGAATACTTAGATCCGAAAGATTCAAGATAAAAGTTTAATATTGACATAAAAATAATAATACTTCAAGCATACTAACAAAGCAACCATATCTTCTCAAAATAACATGGCAAAAGAAAGTTATCCCTACAAAATCATATAGTCTGGCTATGCTCTATCTTCACCACACAAAATATTTAAATCATGCACAACCCCGATGACAAGCAAGCAATTGTTTCATACTTTGACATTCTCAAACTTTTTCAATCTTCACGCAATACATGAGCGTGAGCCATGGATATAGCACTATATGTGGAATAGAATGGTGGTTGTGGAGAAGACAAAAAGGGAGAAGGTAGTCTCATGTCAACTAGGCGTATCAACGGGCTATGGAGATGCCCATCAATAGATATCAATGTGAGTGAGTAGGGATTGCCATGCAACGGATGCACTAGAGCTATAAGTGTATGAAAGCTCAAAAAGAAACTAAGTGGGTGTGCATCCAACTTGCTTGCTCACGAAGACCTAGGGCATTTTGAGGAAGCCCATCATTGGAATATACGAGCCAAGTTCTATAATGAAAGATTCCCACTAGTATATGAAAGTGATAACATAGGAGACTCTCTATCATGAATATCATGGTGCTACTTTGAAGCACAAGTGTGGTAAAGGATAGTAACATTGTCCCTTCTCTCTTTTTCTCTCATTTTTTATGGCCTCTTTTCTTTGTTTTTTATTTGTCATCCGGAGTCTCATCCTGACATGTGGGGGAATCATAGTCTCCATCATCCTTTCCTCACTGGGACAATGCTTTAATAATGATGAGCATCACACTTTTATTTTCTTACAACTCAACAATTACAACTCGATACTTAGAACAAAATATGACTCTATATGAATGCCTCCGGCGGTGTACCGGGATTTCCAATGAATCAAGAGTGACATGTATGAAAGAATTATGAATGGTGGCTTTGCCACAAATACGATGTCACTACATGATCATGCTAAGCAATATGACAATGATGGAGTGTGTCATAATAAACGGAATGGTGGAAAGTTGCATGCAATATATCTTGGAATGGCTATGGAAATGCCATAATAGGTAGGTATGGTGGCTGTTTTGAGGAAGGTATATGGTGGGTGTATGATACCGGCTAAAGGTGCGCGGTATTAGAGAGGCTAGCAATGGTGGAAGGGTGAGAGTGCGTATGATCCATGGACTCAACCTTAGTCATAAAGAACTCATATACTTATTGCAAAAATCTACAAGTTATCAAAGCAAAGTATTACGCGCATGCTCCTAGGGGGATAGATTGGTAGGAAAATACCATTGCTCGTCCCTGACTGCCACTCATAAGGAAGACAATCAAAAAATAAATCATGCTCCGACTTCATCACATAACGGTTCACCATACGTGCATGCTACGGGAATCACAAACTTTAACACAAGTATTTCTCAAATTCACAACTACTCAACTAGCATGACTCTAATATCACCATCTTCATATCTCAAAACAATTATCAAGCATCAAACTTCTCATAGCATTCAACACACTCATAAGAAAGTTTTTACTATTCTTGAATACCAAGCATATTAGGATTATTTAAGAAAATTACCATGCTATTTAAGACTCTCATAATAATCTAAGTGAAGCATGAGATATCAATAGTTTCTATAAAACAATTCCACCACCGTGCTCTAAAAAATATAAGTGAAGTAATAGAGCAAAATTATATAACTCAAATGATATAAGCGAATCACATAGAGTATTCTAACAAATTCCAAAGCATGTATAGCTCTCACAAAAGGTGTGTACAGCAAGGATGATTGTGGTAAACTAAAAAGCAAAGACTCAAATCATACAAGACGCTCCAAGCAAAACACATATCATGTGGTGAATAAAAATATAGCTCCAAGTAAAGTTACCGATAGAAGTAGACGAAAAAGGGGATGCATTCCGGGGCATCCCCAAGCTTTGGCTTTTAGGTGTCCTTATATTATCTTGGGGGTGCCATGGACATCCCCAAGCTTAGGCTCTTGCAACTCCTTGTTCCATAATCCATCAAATCTTTACCCAAAACTGGAAAACTTCACAACACAAAACTTAAAGTAGAAAATCTTGTCAGCTCCGTTAGCGAAAGAAAACAAAAGACCACTTCAAGGTACTGTAATGAAATCATTATTTATTTATATTGGTGTTAAACCTACTGTATTCCAACTTATAAACTAGTTTACTAGCCATAGATTCATCAAAATAAGCAAACAACACACTAAAAACAGAATCTGTCAAAAACAGAACAGTCTGTAGTAATCTGTAGCTAGCGCAAGATCTGGAACCCCACAAATTCTAAAATAAATTGCTTGACGTGAGGAATTTATATATTAATCATCTGCAAAACGAATTAACTAAATAGCACTTTCCAAATATAAATGGCAGCAATTCTCATGAGCGCTAAAGTTTCTGTTTTTTACAGCAAGATATCAAGACTTTCCCCAAGTCTTCCCAATGGTTCTACTTGGCACAAACACTAATTAAACACAAAAAAAACAACCAAAACAGAGGCTAGGTAAATTATTTATTACTAAACAGGAGCAAAAATCAAGGAATAAAAATAAAATTGGGTTGCCTCCCAACAAGTGCTATCGTTTAACGCCCCTAGCTAGGCATAAAAAGCAAGGATAGATCTAGGTATGGCCATCTTTGGTAGGCAATCCATAAGTGGCTCTCATAATAGATTCATAAGGTAATTTAATTTTCTTTCTAGGAAAGTGTTCCATTCCTTTCCTTAACAGAAATTGGAATCTAATATTTCCTTCCTTCATATCAATAATTGCACCAGTCGTTCTAAGAAAAGGTCTACCAAGAATAATAGGACATGAAGGATTGAAATCTATGTCAAGAACAATAAAATCTACGGGCACATAATTCCTATTTGCGACAATAAGAACATCATTAATTCTTCCCATAGGTTTCTTAATAGTGGAATCCGCAAGGTGCAATTTTAGAGAGCAATCATCAAAATCACGGAAACCTAACAAATCACACAAAGTCTTTGGAATCATGGAAACACTAGCACCTAAATCACACAAAGCATAGCATTCATGATCTTTAATTTTAATTTTAATAGTAGGTTCCCACTCATCATAAAGTTTTCTAGGTATAGAAACTTCCAACTCAAGTTTTTCTTCCTAAGATTGCATCAAGGAATCAACGATATGTTTAGTAAACGCTTTATTTTGACTATAAGCATGAGGAGAATTTAGAACGGATTGCAACAAGGAAATCCAATCAATAAAAGAGCAATTTTCATAATTAAATTCCTTGAAATCCAAAATAGTGGGTTTAGCAACATCTAGGGTTTTAATTTCTTCAATCCAACTTTCATCAAATTTAGCATCAAGATCTAAAAACTCCGAATTTTTGGAATGCCTTCTAGGTAAAGGTGGATCATATTCAGTCCCATCCTTATCAAGATTCATATTGCAAAACAAAGATTTAATAGGGGACACATCAATAAATTTTAGATCTTCATCTTTATTTTCATAGGAACTAGAAGAGCACGCTCTTATAAAGGCATCTTTCTTAGCACGCATCCTAGCGGTTCTTTATTTGCACTCATCAATGGAAATTCTCATGGCTTTGAGAGACTCATTGATATCATGCTTAGGAGGAATAGATCTAACTTTCAAAGAATCAACATCAAGAGAAATTCTATCAACGTTCCTAGCCAACTCATCAATCTTAAGCAATTTTTCTTCAATCAAAGCATTGAAATTCTTTTGCGAAGTAATAAATTCTTTAATATTAGATTCAAAATCAGAGGGCATCTTATTATAATTTCCATAAGAATTGTTGTAGGAATTACCATAATTATTAGAGCAATTACTAGGATAAGGCCTAGGATTAAAATTTCCTCTATATGTGTTGTTACCAAAATTGTTTCTACCAACAAAATTCACAACCTTATATTCATTATTATTCTCAATCAAAGTAGACAAGGGCATATCATTAGGATCAGAATAAACACTCTTATTAGCAAATAATTTCATAAGTTCATCCATCTTTCCACTCAGAACATTAATTTCTTCTATCGCATGCACCTTTTTATTAGTAGATCTTTCAGTATGCCATTGACAGTAATTAACCATAATATTATCTAGGAGTTTAGTAGCTTCTCCTAAAGTGATTTCCATAAAAGTGCCTCCCGCGGCCGAATCTAAAAGATTTCTAGAAGCAAAATTCAATCCAGCATAAAAAATGTGTATAATCATCCACAAATTCAAACCATGAGTAGGGCAATTACGTATCATTAATTTCATCCTCTACCAAGCTTGTGCAACATGTTCATTATCAAGTTGCTTAAAATTCATAATATCGTTTCTAAGGGAGATGATCTTAGCGGGAGGAAAATACTTAGAGATAAAAGCATCTTTGCACTTGTTCCAAGAATTAATACTATTTTTAGGCAAAGACGAAAACCAAGCTTTAGCACGATGTCTAAGCGAAAAAGGAAATAGCTTCAACTTAACAATATCACTATCCACATCTTTCTTCTTTTTCATATCACACAAATCAACGAAGCTATTTAGATGGGTAGCGGCATCTTCACTAGGAAGGCCGGAAAACGGATCTTTCATGACAAGATTCAGCAAAGCGGCATTAATTTCATAAGATTCAGCATCGGTAAGAGGAGCAATCGAAGTGCTAAAGAAATCATTGTTGTTGGTATTGGTAAAGTCACACAATTTAGTGTTATCTTGAGCCATCGTGACAAGCAAGCAATCCAACACACAAGCAAAAAAGAAACGGGCAAAAAGAGGCAAATAGAGAAAGAGAGGGAGGATAGAGAGAGAGACAGCGAATAAAACGACAAGGGTGAAGTGGGGGAGAGGAAAATGAGAGGCAAAGGGCAAATAATGTAATGCGGGAGATAAGGGTATGTGATGGGTACTTGGTATGTTGACTTTTGCGTAGACTCCCCGGCAACGGCGCTAGAAATGGCTCGTTGTCGCGAGTCAAATCTTGACTTGCGCGAACCTCCCTGGCAACGCCGCCAGAAATTCTTCTTGCTACCTCTTGAGCACTGCGTTGGATTTCCTTGAAGAGGAAAGGATGATGCAGCAAAGTAGCGTAAGTATTTCCCTCAGTTTTTGAGAACCAAGGTATCAATCCAGTAGGAGGTCACGCTCGAAGTCCCTAGTACCTGCACAAAACAAATAAATCCTCGCAACCAACGCGATAAGGGGTTGTCAATCCCTTCACAGTCACTTACGAGAGTGAGATCTGATAGATATGATAAGATAATATTTTTGGTATTTTTGTGATAAAGATGCAAATTAAAATAAAAGCAAAGTAAAAAAACAAAGGAAATAACTAAGTATTGGAATATTAATATTATGAAGATAGACCCGGGGGCCATAGGTTTCACTAGTGGATTCTCTCAAGAGCATAAGTATTTTACGGTGGGTGAACGAATTACTGTTGAGCAATTGACAGAATTGAGCATAGTTATGAGAATATCTAGGTATGATCATGTATATAGGCATCCCGCCCGAGACAAGTAGACCGACTCCTGCCTACATCTACTACTATTACTCCACTCATCGACCGCTATCCAGCATGCATCTAGAGTATTAAGTTCATGAAAACAGAGTAACGCCTTAAGCAAGATGACATGATGTAGAGGGATAAATTCATGCAATATGATAAAAACCCCATCTTGTTATCCTCGATGGCAACAATACAATACGTGCCTTGCTGCCCTACTGTCACTGGGAAAGGACACCGCAAGATTGAACCCAAAGCTAAGCACTTCTCCCATTGCAACAAAGATCAATCTAATAGGCCAAACCAAACTGATAATTCGAAGAGACTAGCAAAGATAACCAATCATACATAAAAGAATTCAGAGAAGATTCAAATATTATTCATAGATAGTCTTGATCATAAACCCACAATTCATCGATCTCAACAAACACACCGCAAAAAGAAGATTACATCGAATAGATCTCCACAAGAGAGGGGGAGAACTTTGTATTGAGATCCAAAAAGAGAGAAGAAGCCATCTAGCTAATAACTATGGACCCGAAGGTCTGAGGTAAACTACTCACACTTCATCGGAGAGGCTATGGTGTTGATGTAGAAGCCCTCCGTGATGGATGCCCCCTCCGGCGGAGCTCCAGAACAGGCCCCAAGATGGGATCTCGTGGATACAGAAAGTTACGGTGGTGGAATTAGGGTTTTGGCTCCGTATCTGATCGTTTGGGGGTACGTAGGTATATATAGGAGGAAGAAGTACGTCGGTGGAGCAATAGGGGGCCCACGAGGGTGGAGGGCGCGCCTGGGGGGTAGGCGCGCCCCCCTACCTCCTGGCCTCCTCCTTTGTTTCTTGACGTAGGGTCCAAGTCTCCTGGATCTTGTTCGGTGAGAAAATCACGTTCCCGAAGGTTTCATTCCGTTTGGACTCCGTTTGATATTCCTTTTCTTCGAAACCCTAAAATAGGCAAAAAAAACAGCAATTCTGGGATGGGCCTCCGGTTAATAGGTTAGTCCCAAAAATAATATAAAAGTGGATAATAAAGCCCAATGATGTCCAAAACAGTAGATAATATAGCATGAAGCAATCAAAAATTATAGATACATTGGAGACGTATCAAGCATCCCCAAGCTTAATTCCTGCTCGTCCTCGAGTAGGTAAATGATAAAAACAGAATTTTTGATGCGGAGTGCTACTTGGCATAATTTTAATGTAATTCTTCTTAATTGTGGTATGAATATTTAGATGCGAAAGATTCAAGATAAAAGTTTAATATTGACATAAAAATAATAATACTTCAAGCATACTAACAAAGCAATCATGTCTTCTCAAAATAACATGGAAAAAGAAAGCTATCCCTACAAAATCATATAGTCTCGCTAAGCTCTATCTTCACCACACAAAATATTTAAATCATGCACAACCCCGATGACAAGCCAAGCAATTGTTTTATACTTTTGACATTCTCAAACTTTTTCAATCTTCGTGCAATACATGAGCGTGAGCCATGGATATAGCACTATATGTGGAATAGAATGGTGGTTGTGGAGAAGACAAAAAGGGAGAAGATAGTCTCACATCAACTAGGCGTATCAATGGGCTATGGAGATGCCCATCAATAGATATCAATGTGAGTGAGTAGGGATGGCCATGTAACAGATGCACTAGAGCTATAAGTGTATGAAAGCTCAAAAAGAAACTAAGTGGGTGTGCATCCAACTTGCTTGCTCACGAAGACCTAGGGCATTTTGAGAAGCCCATCATTGGAATATACGAGCCAAGTTCTATAATGAAAGATTCCCACTAGTATATGAAAGTGATAACATAGGAGACTCTCTATCATGAGTATCATGGTGCTACTTTGAAGCACAAGTGTGGTAAAGGATAGTAACATTGTCCCTTCACTCTTTTTCTCTCATTTTTTATGGCCTCTTTTCTTTCTTTTTTATTTTTCGGAGTCTCATCCCGACTTGTGGGGGAATCATAGTCTCCATCATCCTTTCCTCATTGGGACAATGCTCTAATAATGATGATCATCACACTTTTATTTTCTTACAACTCAACAATTACAACTCGATACTTAGAAAAAAATATGACTCTAAATGAATGCCTCCGGCGGTGTACCGGGATTTCCAATGAATCAAGAGTGACATGTATGAAAGAATTATGAATGGTGGCGCCACAAATACGATGTCACTACATGATCATGCTAATAAATATGACAATGATGGAGTGTGTCATAATAAACGGAATGATGGAAAGTTGCATGCAATATATCTCGGAATGGCTATGGAAATGCCATAATAGGTAGGTATGGTGGCTGTTTTGAGGAAGCTATATGGTGGGTGTATGATACCGGCAAAAGGTGTGCGGTATTAGAGAGGCTAGCAATGGTGGAAGGGTGAGAGTGCGTATGATCCATGGACTCAACCTTAGTCATAAAGAACTCATATACTTATTGCAAAAATCTGCAAGTTATCGAAGCAAAGTATTACGCGCATGCTCCTAGGGGGATAGATTGGTAGGAAAAGACCATCGCTCGTCCCCGACCACCACTCATAAGGAAGAAAATCAAAAAATAAATCATGAACCGACTTCATCACATAACGGTTCACCATACGTGCATGCTACGGGAATCACAAACTTAACACAAGTATTTCTCAAATTCACAACTACTCAACTAGCATGACTCTAATATCACCATCTTCATATCTCAAAACAATTATCAAGCATCAAACTTCTCATAGCATTCAACACACTCATCAGAAAGTTTTTACTATTCTTGAATACCAAGCATATTAAGATTATTTAAGAAAATTAGCATGCTATTTAAGACTCTGAAAATAATCTAAGTGAAGCATGAGAGATCAATAGTTTCTATAAAACAATTCCACCACCGTGCTCTAAAAAATATAAGTGAAGTACTAGAGCAAAATTATATAACTCAAATGATATAAGCGAAGCACATAGAGTATTCTAACAAATTCCAAAGCATGTTTAGCTATCTCAAAAGGTGTGTACAGCAAGGATGATTGTGGTAAACTAAAAAGCAAAGACTCAAATCATACAAGACGCTCCAAGCAAAACACATATCATGTGGTGAATAAAAATATAGCTCCAAGTAAAGTTACCGATAGAAGTAGACGAAAGAGGGGATGCCTTCCGGGGCATCCCCAAGCTTTAGCTTTTAGGTGTCTTTAGTTTATCTCGGGGGTACCATGGGCATCCCCAAGCTTAGGCTCTTGCAACTCCTTGTTCCATAATCCATCAAATCTTTACCCAAAACTTGAAAACTTCACAACACAAAACTTAAAGTAGAAAATCTCGTGAGCTCCGTTAGCGAAAGAAAACAAAAGACCACTTCAAGGTACTATAATGAACTCATTATTTATTTATATTGGTGTTAAAACTACTGTATTCCAACTTCTCTATGGTTTATAAACTATTTTACTAGCCATAGATTCATCAAAAATAAGCAAACAACACACTAAAAACAGAATCTGTCAAAAACAGAACAGTCTGTAGTAATCTGTAGCTAGCGCAAGATCTGGAACCCCAAAAATTCTAAAATAAATTGCTTGACGTGAGTAATTTATCTATTAATCATCTGCAAAAATAATTAACTAAATATCACTTTCCAAATAAAAATGGCAGCAATTCTCGTGAGCGCTAAAGTTTCTGTTTTTTACAGCAAGATATCAAGACTTTCCCCAAGTCTTCCCAACGGTTCTACTTGGCACAAACACTAATTAAACACAAAAAACACAACCAAAACAGAGGCTAGGTAAGTTATTTATTACTAAACAGGAGCAAAAAGAAAGGAATAAGAAGGTGGTTTTGCAATGGAGAAGAAGGAGAGGCGAGACGGTGGTTTTTTAGTGGATATGGTGGAGAGGAGATGAGGTGGTTTTGCAATGGAGAAGAGGGAGATGAGCGTGCGGTAGCGATTTAGGATTGGATGAGAGGGTCGGCGCGCTGTGACTGGATCAAAATCAAAATCAAATTACCCTTCAATTAAGAAAGCGACCCCACATTAACTAGTCTCCCTTTTATTCTGGGTCATAATTGACCATGATTTTCACAAATAAAATATATGTCATACGTTGCAAAAATAATATAATTTGAAAGTACATTCAGATACGAACCAAACGATACAATTTTTGGTGACATGCATTCACATTTTGCTTGTCAAATACAGTACGTGGTCAAACTTTGACCCAAAATACGCAAAACAAAAAAAATACTTCCAAGACCAGCGCCACTCTTCCGCTCTTCTCCTCTTAAACCACTGCCGCTCCACTCCTGTTCCAATCTAAATCCAGCGCCACTCCTCTCCTCTTCCATTTCAAAACGACCGCCCTCCTCTCCTGTTCCAATCCAAAACCAGCGTCGCTCCTCTCCCATTCTAATCCAAAACCAGCGCTGCTCCTCTCCTCTTCCATTCAAAAACCACCGCCGGCGAGTGAAGGTGCTGTGGAGAAGTAGATCGATGGAGGAGTACAACCGATACGTGAGGATCGCAGACAGCGACCCTGTGAAGCTAGCTAGGATGTTGGAGATACAGTCTTGGTTTGACAACAAGGACCAACTAGCGGCGATGGCGACATCCATGGCCAAATATCTGCAACAGAGCAAAAAGGCGGCGATACTCCCGGAGGGAGTCACGCGGGAGTACATAGAGCTGCTCCTCTGGGCCATGGAGCAAACAGATTCACCGAATCCGATCGTGAGGTGCTACCTCTTGAGCACTGCGTTGGATTTCCTTGAAGAGGAAAGGATGATGCAGCAAAGTAGCATAAGTATTTCCCTCCGTTTTTTAGAACCAAGGTATCAATCCATTAGGAGGTCACGCGCGAAGTCCCTAGTACCTGCACAAAACAAATAACTTCTCGCAACCAACGCGATAAGGGGTTGTCAATCCCTTCACGGTCACTTACGAGAGTGAGATCTGATAGATATGATAAGATAATATTTTTGGTATTTTTAAGATAAAGATCCAAAGTAAAATAAAAGCAAAGTAAAAAAACAAAGAAAATAACTAAGTATTGGAAGATTAATATGATGAAGATAGACCCGGGGGCCATAGGTTTCACTAGTGGCTTCTCTCAAGAGCATAAGTATTTTACGGTGGGTGAACGAATTACTGTTGAACAATTGACAAAATTGAGCATAGTTATGAGAATATCTAGGTATGATCATGTATATAGGCATCACATCCGAGACAAGTAGACCGACTCCTGCCTGCATCTGCTACTATTACTCCACTCATCGACCGCTATCCAGCATGCATCTAGAGTATTAAGTTCATGAAAACAGAGTAACGCCTTAAGCAAGATGACATGATGTAGAGGGATAAATTCATGCAATATGATAAAAAAAACCATCTTGTTATCCTCGATGGCAATAATACAATACGTGCCTTGCTGCCCCTACTATCACTGGGAAAGGACACCGCAAGATTGAACCCAAAGCTAAGCACTTCTCCCATTGCAAGAAAGATCAATCTAGTAGGCCAAACTAAACTGATAATTCAAAGAGACTTGCAAAGATAATCAATCATACATAAAAGAATTCAGAGAAGATTCAAATATTATTCATAGATAGTCTTGATCATAAACCCACAATTCATCGGTCTCAACAAACACACCGCAAAAAGAAGATTACATCGAATAGATCTCCACAAGAGAGGGGGAGAACTTTGTATTGAGATCCAAAAAGAGAGAAGAAGCCATCTAGCTAATAACTATGGACCCGAAGGTCTGAGGTAAACTACTCACACTTCATCGGAGAGGCTATGGTGTTGATGTAGAAGCCCTCCGTGATGGATGCCCCCTCCGGCGGAGCTTCGAAACAGGCCCCAAGATGGGATCTCATGGATACAGAAAGTTACAGCGATGGAATTAGGGTTTTGGCTCCGTATCTGATCATTTGGGGGTACGTAGGTATATATAGGAGGAAGAAGTACGTCGGTGGAGCAACAGGGGGCCCACGAGGGTGGAGGGCGCGCCTGGGGGGGGGGGTAGGCGCGCCCCCCTACCTCGTGGACTCCTCCTTTGGTTCTTGACGTAGGGTCCAAGTCTCCTGGATCTTGTTCGGTGAGAAAATCACATTCCCGAAGGTTTCATTCCGTTTGGACTCCGTTTGATATTCCTTTTCTTCGAAACCCTTAAATAGGCAAAAAAACAGCAAGTCTGGGCTGGGCCTCCGGTTAATAGGTTAGTCCCAAAAATAATATAAAAGTGGATAATAAAGCCCAATAATGTCCAAAACATAAGATAATATAGCATGAAGCAATCAAAAATTATAGATACGTTGGAGACGTGTCATGAGGGAGCGGTGGTGGGAGTATCGATCCCAGATGGAGCATCCACCAGAGATTGAAGGATCGGGCATCTACAGGGTGCCGTTTGTGAGGGTGTCGTGCGAGAGCGAGCCGGTGGAGCCTTCGTCGACCGAACCCAACTGCAAGAGGAGAAAACCAGTTGGCCCGACAACGCTTCCCCGCCATTCTCTCCCTCGCCGTTCACATCGCCTCACAGGGCGGATGTCTGCCGCCGAGGAATAGGAGGGACTGCCCCCTCCCAGCCCAATAGTCGGGCAGGTTGTGAATTGTCTGGAGGAGCTTAGGGTTGTTCGTATTTGCAGGTTGTGAATTGTGTTTTGTGTTGTGTATTTTGAGAGTACTTTCAGATATGAATGTCTTTTCAATTTCAGATTTGCAGTATTGAGCATATGAAGTATTTTATGAATTCTAGGGATCTATTTTTAGCACTTAAAAAATGTAGTTTCATAGGAGTATAAAAGTGCAGACAATGTAATTCTCAGAGAAGAAACTACAAGTTTCAGTTTCAGTTTTAGATAAGAAACTCCAAGTTCAGTTTCAGATAAGAAACTGCAACTTTCAAAGGCAGAGCATTTATATTAACACGGCCTTTTCAAACAGTGTTAACATCATGTTGGAAGTTTTATTCATGGTCGAAACTGGAACTACCAGTCAGTTAACATCATGCTGATCAACATTCATGCATAGCACATCTTCATATGATGCACAGTCAAAAAGATATGTTGTTTTCAAAATGCCCACACAATGTCGAGTGTGTGAAAAACAGAGAAAACGAGGGATGAAGTTTTGGCAAGTGTTGGACGTGGTGTGCGTAGATGACAATTGGGATCCACATGCCCACACAATGTCGAGTGTGTGAAAAAAGACTGTAAATTCTGAAAAAATGGGTTGAATACGTGTCACATTTTTTTAGGCTGAAATGTGGGCTAATAGGTCGAAGCCAATGCAAATCGTTGTCAACTTAGTCAACAAATGATTCTGACATCGTTAGCCGTTGGATTTACATCCAATGACCGGCATTCATCTTCAATCTCTCGTCTTCGTCCTCCAGCGTCGCCAGGACCATCTATTCCCGCCTCCTGCTGCTAGCAGCTCTTCTTAGCAAGCTTCGCTATGAAGCGCTACTCCACTGTTCGCCAGGCCATCCCTCCACCCCTCCACACCTCCTGTTCTTCTCCACCGACTGCCGAACTACATCGCACCAGAACCAGTTAACCCTCGTACACCTCTCCATCTGCGACTCTACTCTCGCGTCTTACCATCTCCGGCTCGTTGCTGTCCAGGGCCTCGCCGTCGTCCACCACCTTGGATGCGCTCGGTGCGGAGTGGTCAACGAACGACATAATCGGAAGTAGACGGTGCGTGGAGAGGCTGATAGCTGGGTCCACGGCCGCACGCAAGGAAATGCCTCCTTATTACGTGCAAAATAATGATTCCTCCACCTGACAGCTGGGACCAACCGAAAGGACCTCTGTATTTCGCGAAAAAAAACGTTCCCACCGCTGACAGGTTGGACCCACCAGCTATATCTTCGCACGCAAGGAAGTGCCTCCTTATTACGCACAAAAAATGAATACCCCCTGGTAGCTGGGACCCACAATAGTGGGAGACTGACTTGTGGGCCAACTAAGTTGACGGGGATGGATGGCTTTGTCAACTTAGTCAATATGAACGATTCTAGCTCCAGTGACCGTACGATGTCCATCCAACGGCCGTAGTGCTTCTTCAACCTCTGGTCTTCTTTCTCCAGCCGCCCAAACCAGCGCCGGTCGTGCCTCGTGCTCCTGCCTCCCGTGGCCAGCTGCGATGCCGCGGAGGCCTCACCGCCCCCTACTACTCCCACCGCTAGCCAGGCCATCCCTCTACTCACCCACACCCCCTGTTATTCTACGGTGACGGCAGCCTTACACCACAGCGAACCAGTGAACCCTCATACTCCTCTACGCGCGAGCATCCACTGTCGGGTCTTCCCCGGCTCCACGTCGTCCCCTTCCTAGGCCTCGCCGTCGTCCACCGCCCTGGTGCTCTCGGCGTAGCGTGGTCAATGTGGTCAAGGAACGGCTTCCATCGGACATGGACTGTACGTGGAGAGGCTAACAGCTGGGTCCACGGCCGCAGCAAGGAAGTGCCTCTTTATTACGCGGAAAATAATGATTCCTCCACCTGACAGCAGGGACCCACCGGACGGGCAACCGGATTTCACGAAAAAAATGTTTCCTCCCTGACTGCTAGGACCTACCAGCGACATCTTCGCACGCAAGGAAGTGCGTCCGGGAAAAAAATGATACTCCCCTGACTGTTGGGACCCACCAGCTACATCTTCGCACGCAAGGAAGTGCCTGACAGTCGGGACCCACCTGGTCGAAGCGTACATAGCGTTGTCATTCTGGTCGCGAACGTGTACGTATATACTGGTCCATGTAGAGGCGCGCACATGTCGTAGTAGAGGCGCGCACATAGCATGTACACATACGTACAGTGACCAGTGTGCAAGAAAGAAAATACGGCCACGTACGTACATATGAGCAGGGTCTCGAATGCCTACTCTCGCATACGTACGGCCAGGGCTCGTGTACATGGCTGGGTCGGAATGAAGAAACAGCTTCGTCGTCGTGTTCATGGGGAGCCAACCGGCTGGGTTGGAATGGAATGCGTCCTCGTGTTCATCGGGAGAGCTTGGACGGAACAGCCAATGGAAACGAGGCCTGGTGTACCGAATAACGAAGGAAACGGCCTTGTGTTCGACCGGCCACGGTCGAAATGGGATCCTGTTCATCAGGAGGGGTCTGGCGTACCGCAAAACGGAGGAAACGGACCTCCTACGGTCGAAATGGGGGTCCTGTTCATCAGGAGGGGTGTGGCGTACCGCAAAATGGAGGAAACGGACTTGTGTTGGAGCGCTAGGTCAAAACGGGGGTCCTACTCATCGAGAGGGGGGTGGCGTACCGCAAAACGGGACTCCACAGGATACTGTTCATCTCCACCGTCGACCCCCTCTAGCCTCCATTGGCTACTATTCATCCACCGTCGACCTCCTCCAGCCTCCACCTACGACTGTTCATCCACGGGCTCCTGTTCATCAAGCCTCCACCGTGCGCTACTCCATCGGCCACTGTTCAACCAGCCCTCTCCACGGGCTCCTATTCAACCACCCCTCCACGGGCTACTGTTCATCCAGCCCTCCACCATCTACTGTTCATCCAGCCCTCCACGGGGTTGTCTTGTTCATCTAGCCCTCCACGTGGTCCTGTTCATCCAGCCCCAACCAGCTCGATTGATCGGGGTCCTTTTCATCCAGAGGCAACACCACGGGGTCCTGTTCATCCACCCCCACCGGGAACTGTTCATCCAACCCCCCCAGCAACGCTCACTATTCATCCAGAGGCAGCATCGATCGGCTTCAGTTAGCAGCAGTAGCGAAGGAATCGCTCGATCGGGTTCAGTTAACAGCCATCGATCGATCGCTCGGGTTCAGTAACGCGTAGCCTGCACTGCAATCACTCGGGTTCAGTAGGTGAACGCCTCGCTCGGGTTCAGTTAGAGCCCAACGCATCGCACCCACGCGCGTGCGTGTACGAGAGAAATGCGCAAACCTCTGTGCATCGCTCGGCCCCGACCACCCACCGTAACCGGGAACACCCTGATATTTTCCTCGCCCTCGCTTCTACCATGATTTTTTCCATCATGGACGGTCCAAAGAATGTCATGCAGCCGCGTCTCCGGCCCGCCCAGGACGAAAAGCCCATTTTCTGTCATGATTTTTTGTCATAGAAGTAGGAGCCCACCACATCTATGATTATACCGAGTTTTGTCACAATTATCGTCATAGAAGTGCCATGGAACCTTTGTGGAGCCCTGTGAGATCTCTCCCTCCTGGCCATGCTTGAAACCATGCTGTCTGGCAACTGGCTAGGATCCATACTAGGGTTTGCCAAGTGAGGAAAAATGTTCTGCATAAGAAATAAATTATGAGATGAGCAAAGAAGTTCAGAAAGATTTATGTAAAATGCAAGAAATAAGTTATGTACTTCTACAAATGTTGGATCATCATAGTCCTCATCTTCTATTGGATCTCTAGGTCCCATTTGAGCTTCCTGGTACTTGTAGTGCCCCTTCCTGTTGTGATCAGGTTTGCCACATATGGAGCAGTGCATTGTCACTCCATTTTTGTTTAGCACTCTAACACCACCTTTCATCTTTTCCTCTGGTGTCTTTTTCCTATTTTTTTTTTGCCTTCCTAGTTGTTTAGTGAAGATAGGTGGATACACGTTATCCCCATCCATATTCTCCCATATTTCAAGGTATCTAAGAGGCATCAGATTGTATCCATAGGCTTTCAGATATGTTTGGATAGAGTAGTACGCATGGATCATTTCCTCTGGATCAATCCTCTCCTCTCTCATACATGCAACTCCATGACCACAAGGTATCCTTGACAGTTGCCATCTACCACAGTCACACCTGAGCAAGGCAAGGTCCACATTATAGCTGGAATTCCCTGACTATACCTTGAACAGTTCCTGTACAGCACCAGCAACATGACAGTTAGCTGCATATTCAATATTTTTTCAAGCTTTTTGAGAATCCTGGTACAGATTCTATGTCCTGTCCATTTTTCAATTGCTTATCTTTGTTTGCTCTGCATTCTGTGCATAAGCTTGTAGAAAATATTTTCTAACATTGAAAGCACTGACATCTCCCTAGCATCCAAGATATAACTGTTGAAAACTTCAGAATTATTGTTCAACACTATGTCACATTTAGGAAACTCACTGAAGAATGCTTTCACCCATGTCTTTGGATTCAATCTCTCAGTCGAATTAAAAGCCGCAGCACTATGTTCATTCATCTTCTGACAATTTGCTCTCCACTTATGCTTGCTAGTAGATCTTGCTATGGCCCATAAGTCTTGTTTCAGCACTTCTCCTTTGTGATTCTCATGGAAGTTTTGATAACTGTGCCTCACGCAAAACTTGTATTCTGCATCTGGCCACACTTTTATCACTGCATTTATTAATCCCTTCTGCTTGTCACTCATGATTGTGAAAGGTGAAGTGTTTATGATATTAAGATCATCTCTAAGAGTGGTCAAAAACCATTCCCAAGCACTAGTACACTCACAACTTCAACCCAACCCATGGCCAGATGGAATATGCAGTCATTACGATCTATGTCAACAGCAGTCAGCAACACCCCTTTGTACGTGCTCTTCATATGACACCCATCAACAAATATAATAGGCCTGCATCCTTGAAGCCAACCTCTTTTGCAAGCATCATAAGACCAATACACCGATTTCAAAATTTTCTTCCCATTGGGTACTGTTCATTTGTCACAACATGAGTAGACACAAGAAATGTGGAGCCAGGGTTACATGTCCTTAGTTCCTGACCATAGTCTCACAACTTACTAAATTGTTCATCCTCATCCCCATGAATTATCTTTAGAGCTTGTTTCCTAGCCCTAGCTAACTTCCATCTGTTGACAGTAATGTGAAGCTCCTTTGTAACCTTCCTTGAAAATGTGCCAAGGCCCATCTTTTGGTCATCCCTGAATTCATCAATGAAAATTTTTGTAAGGAAATTGGTTGTCAGTGCTTTCAACTTCCATGCCTTCTAACACTTGTGGACTACAGCATAAACCTTTATGACAAAGCCTCCTGTCATATTGTCCAATCCAGCTTTAAGAAGCCATGGACAACCAGGCTTGCACACTGCCTCCAATCTGGTTTTTTCATTCTTTATCTTCTTGATCTCAACTCTATTCCTTATTGAATATGCATTTAGAGCTTGCCTCAGTTCCTTCACATCTGCAAAGACCATGCCTACTCTGAATATAGGAGAGTCCATGTCCACCTTTGCATTGAAAGCACTAAACTTGTATTTTAGGTTATCTTCTTCTTCTCTTGACAAATTAAGGTCCTCATCCTCAAGTACGTATTCATGCTCATCATCTATCTCTTCCTGCTCCTCTTCATCCACACCAAAATCAATGTATTCATCAAACAGATCATCATCTCCCTCATCAATGCTGAAGTCACTATCACTAAAGTCTGAATCTGTCAATTCTGCTACTTTCTTTGCTTGCTCTGAAACTGCAATTTGCATGTTTGCACTTGATGTCTCTCCTGCTTGAACTGAAACTTCCATCTGCTGACTACCACTATCTGCTTGCTTTAAGAGAGATATTTCAACCAATGATCTGGACACTGAGCTGGGCATTGTATATATGACATCATGCCTACAAATCTGAATAAAGTCTGAATGGTCAATCAATATCTCCAGCACCTTATGGACTGCACTTGCTCTGATCATGATCTGGACATCATCATCTCCTCTAATTGGCACCAACCCTTCTGACAATAGGCACCCAGGCCTACACCAATAGATGTGGTGCTCCCACACAGGATAGCTCAACCATTGCAGATGCTTCTCAATAAATGAATATGAGAAATTAGCAGCAGAGCAATAGTCCAGAATCTCCACACTAGCACTTGCATACTCCAGGTTGCTACTTGGTTCACAAAAATGCCATTATGCTCGATTTGCAACGTGAAGAATGTAGATTCCACATGCATGCCCATTGCTACATCACACACTACACAACAAATTCAGAGCGCTATCAGCAACATTCAGAGCATGATCGACAATATTTAGACCATGAAAATATTGAGAAGTGTCAACATTATTTAGAAGTGTATACATTCTTCAGATAACAAAGATTACAGAACTACAAAGATTATCTGAATAGCATCATCAACTACAAAGATTACAGAACTAACCTACCCCAAAACCATACATTTTCATATGTCCTACCCCAACACCACAACTTTATGCCCAAAACCCCAACTTTATGGCATAATATACGGAATCAAGAGGCCTCCAGAATCAACTTCAACATTATAACCACTAGTAGGAGTACATGCCTAATACCACAACTTATTTGTGAGCAAGTAATCGTCTTTCCTAGCCCAAAAAATCATCAACTTTATAGCTCCAACAACATAAACCCTAGCAACCGAACCAAACCTCTCCATACATTCCACAGCAAGCTTGAAATCTATCTGAACACCTCAAAACGACGAGTAACCCTAGTGATCAACCCCAGGCGGCCAACCCCGACGAGTGCCAAAAAAGTTGACGGGAAGCAGAGGTGCAGGAGAGGTGGGTTTTGCGGGCCTTACCGTAATCCGAAGGAAATGCGCCTGGTTCGCGGACAAATCCGACGGACTCTGGCGGCTCCATGGCCGCTGCGACGGCTGGCGACGTCGCCACCGTCGCTGACATCAGGGGAACGAGCGCCATCGCCACTCCCCGTGGCTCCCACAACAGAGGAACGACAAAGTAATGGATTTCCCGACCAGGTGGAGGGCCGCAATATTAAATAACCAAGGGAGGGCCAGACAAGGACTACGGGCGTGATTTCCTGAAACCTTGAGGGGTTTTCCACAAAAATGTCTGTCCGACCAGGTGTGCCATGAAGCAGCTAGCTGGGCGCCAATTGTCCGCCTCTGATTGACTGTGCACTAAACCATCCCATGGTTTGCAAGTTTGTGGACTAGTTTGATCGCCTTTTGCAAGTTTATTGACTAAACCATCACATCAAACACAAGTTTGTGGGTCTCTAGTGCTCTTGCCTCTTGTTCCATCACACTGCCAACAGTGTGAAGCAGCATGATCAATTCTTTTGAGCAGAGGAGAAATTGCGTTGAAGATCTTGGGCATATCACTATCTAAAAGGTGACTGCGGCATTACGTGTGATGGCATGTGGTATTTCGGCAGATTTGGTTGACGATCACTTGAAAGAGAGCACTCATCAAATGTCTTTATAATATTTTTATTGTTTCAGGCTATATTTATATCATTTTGGCAACAATTTCTATTATTTCTCTGGACTAACATATTAACTCAGTTTCTAGTCTCAGCTGATGTTTTCTGCATGTTTTTGGACTCTCGGCAAAATCAATTTTACGGCGTCCTTTGCGACCTGTGTGGCATGCCTTGTAACACCCCATGCATCATTTGCGACCAACTACCAGGGAGCATGCACCATCTCATGGTGGGCCACCCTTTCTCCCGCCATGTCTCGCATGAAGTGCTTGTCGGGTGTTGCTTGATTCCCACGGCATGCCGATCTATGTCATTGGTTTCCTGGACTGGTGGGCTCAATCCTCTACTACGTCACCCACCACGCTTCAATGCACTCGCTATCCTGACAGCTTGAACGATCTGGTGTCATCGTGATGCATGCGTCTTTTAGGGAGAGCACACCTTCGTTTCTCGGGTCATCTAGTTCAGGTAACACAAGCCCTCTCCTAGGAGCGAAAGGCCTGCACACTTTGAATCCGTAAGGGTGATTTATCGTCCTTGGGACTTGCTAGGTGCTCATATTTCTCACGTAGGGCGGCGCACGACCACCAAACACGCACCACCCGGTGGTTTGGGCCGACCCTAAGCGGGGGTGCGGGTGCCCATCCTTTTTCATTTTTTTCTACCTTTTATTATTTTTTCCCTTTTTCATTTTCCCTTTATTTTTAGTTTTTATATCAAATTTGGATTTGAAAAATATTTACAAATACAAAAATTGTTCGTGAATTCAAAAAAACATGACTGAGAAAAACGTTCATGATTTCAAAAAACTGAATTTGAAAAATCTTCTGGAATTCAGAAAATGTTTGTGAAATTCAAAAAATTGTTCATGGAATTACAAAAATATTCATGAATTACAAAATATTCTCAAAATTAGAAAAAATTTCATGAACTCATAAAATGTTCATGAAATTCAAAATTTGTTAGCAATTTCAATAAATATTTGGGCATTCAAATATGTTTGCAAAATTTGAAAAAACATGAATTAAAAAAGTTCACATATTTGAAAAATCTTCACAAAATTGAAAAGATGTTAACGAGTTAAAAAATCATGAATTCAAAAAATGTTCCCAATTTTTTTAATGTTCATGAATATTGAAAATATTAACGATTTCATAAACTTGTTAACAAATACAAAAACACGAATTTGAACAGTATTTTCAAAATTTACATAAAACAATATTCGAAAATGCTCACCAATGTAAAAATGTTCACGATTTTCAGAAATTGCTCGTGAAAATATTTTCGTGATTTCGCAAAATGGAATGGGAAATAGAAGGAAATGGTGAAACCAAAAAAAGTGCCAAAACCAACGAAAAGCTTGTATAGAAGAAACCATAAATTGGGTCGGCCCATGTAGCGGCACCATGTTCGGCTGGGTGCATGGTTGGTTGATATCCACCCGCGCGGGGGGGGGGGGGGGGGGGGGGGTGGCTGATGACATCGTAGTTGCTTATGAGTGCCTGTATTTTATGAAATGAAATAAAGCTCTCAAGCACCATCACTACACTCTGAAATTGGACACGGAGGCATATGATAGAGTGGAGTGGACATACGTCCAGGTTGTGATGCTCAAGCTTGGTTTTTCTCAGAGATGGGTTTCAGTTGTCATGAGCATGGTAAAATCTGTCTCATACTCAGTTCTTTTCAATGGAAAAAAACTTTATGATTTCAAACCTTCGAGAGGTATTCGGCATGGAAGACCCAATATCACCCTACCTTTTCCTGTTAGCAGCTGAGGGCCTTTTTGGCCTCCTCAAAAGAGATCAGTCATTGTAGTTGAGTGGGATTCAAGTGGCTCCTTCAGCACCACGAGTTAACCACTTGTTAGTTGTTGACGATAGCCTGCAATTCTTCAAGGCAAATAGTTCAGGGGTGATGGAAGTGTCAAACCTACTGGACTCCTATTGCCAAGCTTCAGGGCAAAGATCAATACCAAGTTACCAACAAGTCTTCAACTTATTTTAGCAAATGAACAATAGGTAACGTCAGACGGAAGTGGAAGGGGTGCTCAACGTCCACACTAGAGACTTTGAATGAGAAATATTTGGGTATGCCATCTAGCATTGGTTCCTCTAAGATGGGTGATTTTTAAGTACCTAACAGACATATGATGGTCAAAGGTGAATGGATGGATTGAGAACACGATCTCAACATCGGCCAAAGAAATTCTAATTAAATTGGTAGCGCATGCCATTCCAGTTTTCTCGATGTCACGCATTAAGTTGCCAAGGGGTCTATTTGAAAAATTGAACAAGCTTATCCGTAATTTCTTTTAGGGAAGCAGAGAGGGGCGGCGAAGACCACATTGGGTTTCTTGGAGATCTATGACTCAACTAAAGAAGTGTGGCGGCTTGGAGTTTAGGGACCTCGATCTCTTCAACTTAGCTTTGTTGGCTCGGCAATCATGGTGCCTTCTCGCCATGCTTGAATCTCTTTGTGCCTGGTTGCTCAAGGCAGTCTAATATTCAAACATTGACATTCTCAATGCTGAACTAGGGTCTCACCCATCTCAAGTGTGGGAGGTCTATCTTGGAGGGTAGAGATGTACTCTCACATGGCCTCATTAGGAGCATCGGTGACGGCACAACTACGAGGGTATGGGCGGAAAATGGGATCCCGAGAGACGCATCGATTAGACCAGTTGTTTGCCTGGCTAGTGATCCTCATATCTTTGTTAGTGACCTGATTGACCGCACTTCTGTGTGGAGAGATGATAAGTTACGGCAACATGTTCTCCCCTCCATGCTTAGGCGATAGAGAACATTCCCCTTTGCACAACTCCAATGGTAGATTTATGGGCATGACAATTTGAAAATGTTGGTGCAATGATTGGCCTCCTTGTCTTTTGGAGATTGTTGTCATAAATAGTGTGGGACTAATGTGTTTGCTAGTGCAAACAGAGTGACAAGTCCCTGAAGTCATGTGGAGTTTGGAACAAACTTCGAAGATAATCTCCTGCGAGGCAGCAGAGATTATCACCAAAGATTATGTCTGACGAAAGTGATTCCCCAAAATTGTTGACGCAAAGCAATTGGTTTGGTGATTGTCCAAAGAAATTGACTACAGCGAGAAGTTTGAAGACAAAGAGAAGATGTAGCATTTGTTTCATTGTTCTTCTTTCTTTTTCTTGAGTCATAGGACCACCGTACTATTAAGAAGGGTATAGTGTTCGAAGCTTACAGTTCTCGGATGCTAAACCCAAATCATGTGTGAGTTGAGAGAAAGCTCTTTGTGTTCCGAATAAATACTTTCCGGCAAGAGATGTAGTTCTTCTTCACTGTGAGGTTTTGATTCGGATCGAGGAGTTAGCATTACGTGCTCCGCAAGTAATGTTACCGTTGTGCTAAAAAAACGACCATTAGATACGTGTCCGTTGGACATTGGCTGAGTGGTCATGTCCAATATGGTCTTTGCCCCGGGAGGACCTCTGCTATAAATACCCCACCCTATCCAACATGTCACCGTTGGCTGCTCTATATGATTCTGAGAAGATTGCATGAGCATCCCTCTCTCCCCAGTGATTTAAGTTTGAAACCCACCGAGAGAGAAAAAACATAGCCAAAAAAATTAGATAGTGGTTTAGCATCACTAGAATCCAAGTCCAGTACGCTCCACCTATTACTCTTGAGAGCTGCCAACTCTCTAGACGATTAAGTGCCAAGCCTTTAAGTGACCAAGAGTAATTATGGTTCATGAAGACAAAGTCTGTAAAGGTTCGGAGATTGCTTCAATCATCTACCACGAGTGATCGACACTGATTGACGAATCAAAAGTCGAGGAGAATAGGGCGAAGAAATTTATCTTCTGTGTTCAATCACAAGTCCCTCCAACCAGACATAGTCCTTTTGTAGAAGGGCGAACTGGTCTACCAAATCCTCTGTTTCCATCGACCATCATCGGTCATCTCTTCACTCAATTTACTTATGCTTCTCTGCTGTGAATTATGTTTCGACTATGTGATTGATTCTCATTGCCTGCCTCAGTTCTCATTCGTTAATTGTTCTTCGCACTCTCTTCACTGTTTTACTTTCGTTCCGCTACTGGGTTATGAGAAGTTCGAAGTTTCCGAAAGAAATTTTAAATCTCCCATTCACCCCCCCCCCCCTTCCTCTAGTAAACATACTCCGTTCCTATAGAAAAGAAAGGGGAGTTTACCGTTAGATCGGCGTACCGCATGTTGGGCAGTATAAGAAATTGCAGGAAGGAGCTGCTTCTAATGGCGCGGTAGAAGAGAAGAGTTAGAAATCTTTATGGAACACCAGGTCCCCGGTAAGATCAGAACCTTCCTTTGGAGGTTGGCAAAACACTCACTTCCATCGGAGGATGTGCGTCACCATAGGAAGACGTGTGACATGGATATTTGCCAAATTTGTGGTGGTGCTGATTCTTGGTGGCATTGTTTGATAGACGGCACGACTGCGAGGTGTGTTTGGGCGTTGGCGACGAACAATTGACTGATCACATTGTTCAGTCACACGAACCCAATGCGAAGCTTTGGCTCTTTAACATGATGGAATCGTTATCACATGCAGACTTCATGAAGATGTTTGTGACCCTTTTGGCAGTGTGGATTGCAGGAAGAAAAGCAAGACACGAGGCCATTGACCAAAGTCCGATGTCGACTCACCTCTTCGTAGAAAGATTCATCAGTGAGTTGGATGGCCTAAGAAGGATCGCAGTACCGCCATGCCAAGGAGGCGCACTCATGTGATCAACATGTCAAATGCTTGGAAGCCTCCTCTGAATGGCCGCGTGAAGATTTATTTAGATGGTGGACTGTCTCATGATGGTCACGTGGGTGCAGCTGCGGCAGCATGCAGAGATGAACAAGGTAATTACCTCGGATCTTCAGCGATCGTTCTACCCGGAGTGAATAATCCAGCAAGTCTTGAAGCCATAGCATGCCATGAGGCCTTGGCACTAGCTGCTGATTTGTCTTTGAGTCATTTGGTGATTGCTTGCGATTGCAAACCGATCGTGGATGACATCAAAAATGGATTATGAGGTCCGCATATCACAATATTGAAGGAGATAAATATAAGAAGAACAAGTTTTGTTAGCTATGATTTTATGTTCGAAGGCCAGGCTTCGAACCAGAAGGCACACAATCTTGTATAAAATTTTCTGTTTTGCTTCCATAGGGTCGTCACTTGTGGCTCCTACATCCACATGACCCCCTTTGCATCCCCATGAGTATGCGTGTGTTCTCTCCACCTATCAATGAAATGATACACAAGTCCTTTGTGTGTTCTCACTTAGAAGAAGAAACTGAATTATCAAAAAAAAACTTAGAAGAAACTGAGAAATAAATCATACAAACAAACAAGCAAATAAACAGATAGACATGAACAGATGCTGCACAAGTTTGAATCACCAAACTCCCTACAGCTCACAAAACGAAAGGGAGGCACACAACGCCAACAAAAAGGAGTAGAGCATTATGAAAACTCTGTATATCTACTACCGACTCTTTCCCTGTACGAAGATGATCGCCGCACATCCGGCCTGATACAGCTGACGAGGCAGGGCAGCGTCTCATCAAGCCTGCCGCAATTCAACTTGATCGACGACAATCTACCGGAGCCGGTGGATCTAAAAGAGGAGCACCCCAGGTGAACCGAGGAGGAGCGTACGCGACGGATGTCCGCTGGGCGATGCAACGAGCCAGTGCTTGCGCCTGCGGCACATAGAGCCAACGATGAGCTAGTCCACGGAAGCTCCTTCAGGAACGTAGTGCCTGTGAGCTTCACGAAGGAGACTATTGTGTGCCTGCACAGAGGGCAAGATATGGAACCGGGCACCCCACGGGTACACGTCGAGCTGCTGGTGGTGGAGCACAGATAGAGCGCACATTTGGTGCAGAACTCATGGCCACAACCTATTTCAAAACATAGTAAAATCGTATGAATGGATAGGATAAGGTAGAACTATTCAGCATGAGGATTAGTCTGTTAGTATACCTTCTGCAGCGACCGTGCATTCCATCTCCAAACATATCACACATGGATCATGGCAACTACTAGATGATGCCGAGGTTTTTCTCCATCCGCATTCCCTGTGAACGATCAAATATGAGTCGATTAGTAAATGGGGAATTGTTTCTCTGTTCCGTGTTAACTGGAAATGTGCCTCGGGAAAAATCTGGAAGCCCAGCGAGACAAAGTCCAAGTTTTCTCATTCTCAATAATCTGCGTCTGTTAAGGTGCGGATTATCCTTCAATAGGCATCTACGTTCCGAGACATGGTGACCTTACTTACGTCCCCTATTCAATTAAGTAAATGATTGCGGCTTTGTGCACAAGTACAGATGCTTGATATTTTGGACAAATTTCAATTCTATTTCAAAACATTATAGGTTTGATGAACTAGGAATTTAAGACGTGACGAAATGATAACAGTATGCACATACTCTGTCTGGTATTTGAACTCACCGAGCGATTTTGACAATGCTCATCAGTGGAAGAGATAGATATGGTGATGGAAGAATTAGTAGTCTCCCTTCTGGCTGTTTGCTTAGGACGCCTTCAGCACCGGTTTTGTGCCATGAACGAGCCACCATCAAAGGACTCAACCTTCAAGGAAACAGCATTGGAAAACAGTGAACCACACGGAAATTGTTTTCTAACGAGGCATAGGCATAAGTCGAATGCCAGCTATAAATCCAGGCCGGCATATGACATCACAATGGACATAAGCACAAAATGCAGCCAACTGGTTTTAGCATTTGAATTCAGCGAAGGAAAATGGATTTATTTGGGCAGACACTAGTCACAGCTAATTAGCATTTACCATAGTTACCTTAGAAATTCTGATAATACAGCCCAAAAAGAAGCGTGAAATATATCCAAGTGACATCAGTAAATATATCAGAATGTGGCAATTGTAAAGTAACAACCTTTTCTCAGATTTTCAATCATTGTGAAGTGTACAAACAAATACTTCTAGAATAGAAACATGGAATTCCCTAGGCATACCTGTTAGCATTTTCAGCTCCCATGTGTGCTCCTGCTGCAATGAGAAGCTGTTTTACGGCAATCAGTAAACGGGAATTGGACAATTACTTGATAATTTATAGAAGGGAGAATTCAATGCATACTTGGCAGCATACAGCACTTCCTCCGCAAGCTGCATAGTGAAGGGCCGTGCTTCCTGAACCTGCAATTTTAGGGAATTGTTAATATATGACCATGTAAAGAAGTTCAGAATATTTCCCCTTGTTCTGCACATTTGATGTGAGAAGTAACGGTCAAATTCCGTAAACAATAACTACTTGAATTTAGTTAAACATTTAACATTCTGTGTACAGTTTTATGTTTTTTACCCTGTTCAGTTTTTACCTATGAGATCAATAGTTGAACCATCGTTGACTGTGACCTCAGAGACAGAGGCTCCAAGGTCTAACAGCAATTGCAAGCTCTCAGCATGCCCGTGAAGAGCTGCCAAGTGAAGAGGGGTGACACCTCCATCTGACTTTGCATTAACTAGTTTCTGGAGATTTCTGGGAAGCAAAGGAAAATGGATATTTATTTACTAGTTATCGGAAGATGCCAACATAAACAATAAAAAAAAAGATGCCAACATAGATGAACGTCAGAATTTGACATACGCTGCATCAAAAGCTTCCTTATTTGTTTCATCCGTGGCTGTTCCGCGCATGATGCTCCAAAAATCCGGCAAACTAGGCACGTAATCAGCCGCAATAAGCCGGATGCACCGGGTATGACCTTTCAGGGCGGCAAAATGAATTGCTGTTGCACCACTAAAACAATCTTTTTTGTGAATCTAAGATTAAAAATACATATCACTTGCATCAGTACAAATTACAGCCCAGTTTAACACAAAAACAAGTTTTTTTTTTGGCGATCACAAAAAGATACACAAGATTGATATTCACTTACATTAGCTTTAAAAAGAACTAGGATCTGTACAACTTTCCAATGACCATATAGACAAGCTTGCATCAGAGCAGTCTGCACGGCAATTGTTGCGTTTAGAATTGGTACCAGAACAAAGAAATATTCTCGTTCACAATAGAACAGAGATAGAAAGAACATAATGAGGTGGCATCAAATCACCCCTTCAAGAATGTTCCAATAGGATATCTTTTTTTATCTAGAAGTCAACTAAGACAGTAACATTCCACAGCTTACTTCCATCTACTTGAAACAACTGATATATCATTTTCTAAGACCTGGGCGACCTCAGATATATGGGAAATGCATATACTTGTAAGATTGCAACTAGATGGTCGAATCCATTTCTGAGTAAGAAGTATTCTCTATAAATATTCAAAAGTAATAACACATATTATGGATCATCAAGAATTGGATACCAATGATGAACAAGGTGGGAGATAAAAAAAAAGAGCTCACCTGTCCTCTGCAGTTCCTAAGGTTGATATCAACGCCAGATTCTATTAGCAGGGAAACAATCTACCAGGAAGATGAAATTACTTATCAATTGATAACGAACACACATACATTAACTAACAAAAGTAGCTAAAAATAATTGTAAACTGGTAACGAAAGAGATGTGTGGAGTGAATCACCTCGTGGTGGCCCTTTGCCGCCGAGTAATGGAGGGGTGTGTTCCGGATACCGAATGTCGAGTATCGTGCAAGCCGGGGGTTAAGCTCCAATAGGGCCCTAGCCTCCTGGATGTCTCCATCCCTCGCGGCAGAGACAAGCCGCTCACCGGTAGCTGAGCAGCCGAATGAGTCACCCATCATACCTAGGAGTCCCATGGTGCTTCTACCTATCAATGCACAATCTTAGTACCACTTAGTAAGGACTCGCCATATATTGAGTTTAATCACTTGAGCACGCTATGAGGTCATACAATTCTGAAGCCAAGCGTATGAGTGTACCAAGAATGGAAAGCTGGCCTGTGTGTAGAGTAAATTGCCCCCAAATTGATATGGTAGGGGAATTCAACCACATGGACACTCTACAGGGAACTGATTCAGGAAAAGGGGAAACTAAGCCACCTGTCCACTTCGAGAAGCACCAAAATGGCATAGCATAACCCCAGGCATTTGTACACTAATCTAGTGAAGGATCCACATTAAGGGGCTCAATAAGTTAGTAACTGGATCACTAGGTCACCCCTATAAGAAGACAATGGGCATAAATGGCAGCAATGTTGGCTCACTTTCTGAAAGAAACACCTCAAATTGACACAATAAGCAGGAAACCTAAACCGAGGTGGCATCTCTCTGCAAGAAAGTAGCCTCAGATGATCCAACACGGTAGTACTACTCTGACCAACTGGGCACACCACATGGATTAAAGAGTACAAACAGCATCTTCCTGTAGGAACCTACCGCAAATTGACTCAACACTCAAAAGAGCTGGAATAAAACCAAGGGCGCCATCTTTACACAAGACAATATCCACAATTGAACCAAGAAACGGTGGGTAAAACGCCCTCTATCTTACTACAATTATTGTTAGTTTCGTAGTAATTAATATTCGAGTTGTTGGCAGACACAGTAATAATGGCGCAAACAGTACTAGGAGGAACGGGTCGCTGTCCCCTGTCCTTCTCAGGGACAACGGGTTCATTGCTCCAAGGAGGATAACCACCCGCATCGGCATTGAGCTCACGGATTGACTTTTGCGCGCGAGGAAGAAGAGAAAGAACAGAGAGGGGGATAAGAACTGGAGCGCATTGCATCATTTTGACATTTTGTATACAACAAAAAGAAATGACAGGCCCGGAACAATTCCGCGACTACGACACCGGATCAGGGATTCACAAAATATACGGAAACATTGCACACATACCTCCGGAAGACCAGATCTTTCGGCTACAAGAAATGGATGCGCGAGTAATGGGGATCAGCCCAGCGCATCTCCCCTCACCGACCGCCCCTGGAAAGGGGATCTTCAGGCGGCGGGCACCCGGCCGGGAAGAAGAAGCTCCTCCTCCACCTTGCCGTCACCACCAACACATCGAGAGATGCAACTCAGGGACAAGACGGAAGCCGGCAGATGGAAGCCACCACCACCGCCGGCGCCGCGGGATCAGGAAGTAACTGCAAATGGCTTGGGGCTGGGAAGAACGGAGGAACAAGGGAGGTGGGAGACAGGACAAGGATGGGGAGGGGGGCCTGCAGTGGAGAGCACGAGGAGCTGGAGGGTGTGCCACATGGAACGGGGTTGAATTGGCTCTCGCGAATTATTATTGTGATTTTTCCGGCTAGCTGCCGGCGCGGAGGCGTGGGATTGCTCCTGTGGCTGTGACAGATGTTCCTTGGTGATGTCGGGAACCTGCACTGACGCTTTCTTCCTTTCGTTTTCTGCTATTTGCAGGACAGTGACATGGAGCTAGGGTGAGGAAGCGGCCTTGGTTCGACAGAGAAGAAGTGTGTGGATATCCTGAAAGTGCATCTCGTCTTGCTTTACATATAAAGTAAATCATGATGTCCAGGTATCAAATCCAATGTAAAAAAAAATAGCACCTGTAACGTTATTCTTACTCGTAACCATTACAAATACAATGAATTGGACCTAAGATTCAAGAAAATACAAAATAACTCCTATGACTAAGAATTACAATGAAATTTCTTGAAAACACCTTCTTTGCGGTATCAACCTCTGCTCGAAGAAATACTCCAAAGACTTCGGTAAATATGCTGCAATTGGACTGGAGCAACGATGTTGTCACTCTTTCACCCGCACAAACATTACCAATAATGGTTTTTGAAAGCACCTTGAGTCGCTCATCCAAAAAGATGGGAAGCCTCGATCGATGAACGTACTTGGGCCAGGGATGATCCCCTAGAAGTGTAGGCCGCCGAATCACTATATCTTCGCCATGGTGTCGATGAAAGATTTCACCTCCACAAAGAACCAGACCAACCAAAAAAGCTCAAACAACAACATAAACTCATCAGATCCGAATAAATCGGATCTGCGAGGACAGAAAACTCTCTAACCTCATGGCACCGCCAAAAGAACGAGAGAAAAATTATTCTCACTATGATGACCACTAGACATTGACGAAGAATATAGAGGTTTTGAAGATCCGAGGTCCCCCCAGCTCTCAGAACCAAGATGGCGGCCGGAGGCGAGGGGACCTAAATTTCTCAGATGGTGGCGGTGGCAGCACGAGAAACCCTCCTATCTACCACTCTCCCCCAAATCAGCTTATCGTGTGACAAAAAAACAGTCAGTTAGGACAACAACATAACAAATGCCCACAAAGATTACCTTATTTTATTATAATTTTATACTTAGCACATATACGAAAAAGCGTTTATCAACCTCATTTGATGTGATCTTATGCATTAAACAGGTTACTGGTGGTAGTGAAGACCACCCCACCGATGAAGTTTGAAAGGTTGCTCGTACGGATGAGGATGAGCGAGAAGCGACATGGATGACACCTCAAGGGAGAGGTCACCGCCACCACTATCTGCTCCCATCCGTCTATAGAGGGAACGGACGTTGGGGATGCCCTTTTGGGCACTGGTAGGTCTCTCGGATAGCGAGGACGGGAGCAAACAAGAGGTGGGCACGCAATCCTCACCTAATGCAGGGTCATCGGGTGCAGGAGCTCGAGGCAAACTTAAGCATGAGAGCGTCGACTGACATTTGTTCAGGGGGGGGAATGAGGAACATGGCTACTTCCTTGAGGCGGTGCCATTGGCCGCGTGGAGGGTCACATTGGTGTGGCGGTATGGGAGAGCTCGACGGAGCCCTTGTTGAGCAATGCTAGCGCAATTGGGGTTGGGGATCCTCTCCATGTGTTTAGGTGATGAGGACATCCCTACTACAGTTACATCCTCAGCCCTGCGACCACGCCAATTCAAGTTTTTGAAAAATAAATAATGACTAGACCTCGCACACACCAACTAAAATAGCAGCTACTTCATTTCTATGAAACATGGCCAACTAAAATAAGAGGTACTTCATTTCTATGAACATGACTTTTGGTTGTGCACGACCTATGTTGTGGTGACCCCTTCTCACTAGTGGTGATCTTACCACACATTACACTACATATGCAGTACGAGAAAAAAAATCATTTGAGTCCTAGCTTGCAGTCAAATGGTAGTCCATCCTAATTGCTAACAAATTGCAGTACAAATTAACAATCATATGGCAATAGGGGAAGTTTATTGATGACAAACTAGGGGGAAGTCCATCCTCGTCTTCTTCTTTTGCTGCTTCTACCTCTGTTGTTATTTTCTTCTTCTTCAGATCCTTGGGTTACCTTTGTTTGCCCACATTGCCTCAGCCCATTCCAACCCTTTTCTCTTCCAAGCTTAATTGTCATGTGCCTCCACACCATGGCCGAAGTCATCAACATCAGCAACCGTCACATCTTCCTCCTCTGGCACAAGCTCATCACAAACACATTCTAGGATCCAGTTATGGAGAATGCAACATGCAAGAACAAGCCTAACTTGGGCGAGGAAAGGGTGGAATGATTTCTGATCAAGGATCTTAAAAATATTCCTCAGGGTTCCAAATGCCCTCTCAACCGTAACTTCAAATGCCCTCTACATGTTGTAGTCACATATCATGCGTGCCACCATCGTTGTTTCCCCACTCTAGTTTTTGCAACAATGATTAAGGTTTTCCCCATAACACGACATAAGGCTTTAGGGTTCTCTGTTACTCCATGTTGCAATGATCGGGGAAGGAGGGAGATAAGCACCATAACTACAAACCTCCAAGAGCCCATCGTGACACCAATAATAATTCCCTCAAACCCACAAGTTGCTAATGTTGAGTGAGGCCTATTCATAACACCATGAGAAAATCAACACAAGACATATAAAGAAGATGGTCAGATCGCTCATAGGTATTAAGTTCTAGTCATGCATGCAAGGGTTCATCCAAATCATCAAGAATTAATACAACTACTCAAAAATGTAAAATGATAACATAGAGGAGAAGGATGATACAAGCCGACACCATGTCGGTGAAGAAGAGGAGTATGGCGGGGCTAGTGGAGATGGTGGTAATGGAGACGACACCGGTGGCAATGACGGTGATGGAGATGGCACCAACCCAAAGGCTGGTGCGGCGCGGTGGCGGAGCCTCCTACTCCTTCTTATTTTCTTGTCCCTTCTTCCATGGAGGTAGTTTTGGACCAGGAATGGAGATGGTTGTAGGTGACAATGTATGATGATGATGATGGCCAGCAGCCAGGATTGATGGAGATTATATAGCCGGTCTCCTCGGGTCTCCTCCGTGGATGTTGACCCTCCAGTTTGATCCAAGGGCCCTAGATGAGCTAAATCCAATCCCAATACCTCCCTTGTGGCCAAGGAAACAGTAGGAACAAACGGGGACAAAATCCACTAAGAATCGCGTATGATTTGGGAGATTTTGGGCTTTTTTGGGTGTGGTACGACCCAGCGCGGTCGTACCATGCGTCGTCTTTGTCTCTGGACCCTTTGGTAATTTGGTCACAACTTCATACGAACTCTGATTTTGACATTCTTGAGCTTGTTGGAATCGCATGAACGATGTAGATGCACTTGTGGTATTAGACCTTCATTTTGAGCACTTTGAATAAAATGTCGTTTTTGACACTCCAAATGCCTAAGCCTGGTGCCTGAAAGTCCTTTGTATTGAACCCATCTTTGGCCTTTTCATCGTACTTGGCCCATGGCTACTCCAAAACACATGTAGACAACAAAACAAAGGGAACTAATAAAAACTAAAATGACCTGCAAATTATGCAATGCTTATAATAAATAGAGTAAAAACTGAAAATCATGCATATTGACCTCGGCACTCTAGTAGTCACATGAGTATCATCTATTGTGCCAATAAAATCTTGTGATGGAATGAACACATATGGTTATAACTCTATCAGAACAATAGAAGCACGTCATGGCATGAAGTACGAGTAGTGCTCACCTTGAAATAAAGATACCATCCAGGGCTCGTGCGAATCTTGGTAGGAGTTTGCCCATTTGGTGACCTGATCATCTCTCATCTAAGGTCCCCAATAGCATAGAAGACTTGCTTGAAATACATGGAAAATGTTCTCACTGGATCTCTTGAATGTGTCGTGAATAACCCTGAACCTCTGATTATAACCTACACCACGAAGGAACATGGAAATTTGGTCTTCCATATAGGCGTAAATGCTATCTTCTAGAAGCTCCCTGCTCATAAATGTCTTCACAAGCTTGGAAAAGGTGTTATTTGCATTCAAAGCATGTTCACAACCTCTATGCCATTCTTGTTATAGATGTAGTCCAGATTTGTCATCCTCTCCCTTTCGCAGGTTAATAGTGGACCAAAATGGATCACATGTTTATCACTCCGACGAACTTCTCTATTGTAGGCCAACATGACCATGTAAGAATCACAACTATGAGTGTTGCTGCCTAAGAAACCAGCTTCATTTGTTCATCAATAACGACATAATGGCGAAATTGATGTTGCGGCAAGTATTGGTGAAATCTACCCTACACACTGTTGGGGAACGTAGCAGAATTTTAAAATTTTCTACGCATCACCAAGATCAATCTATGGAGTCATCTAGCAACAAGGGAGAGAGGAGTGCATCTACATACCCTTGTAGATTGCGCGTGGAAGCGTTCAAGAGAACGGGGTTGATGGAGTCGTACTCGTCATGATCCAAATCACCGATGACCAAGTGCCGAACGGACAGCACCTTCGCGTTCAACACACGTACGGTTGGGAAGACGTCTCCTCCTTCTTGATCCAGCAAGGGGGAAGGAGAGGTTGATGAAGATCCAGCAGCACGACGGCGTGGTGGTGGATGCAGCAGGATCCCGGCAGGGCTTCGCCAAGCGCAAGCGGGGAGGAGAGGTGTTACAGAGGGAGAGGGAGGCGCCAAGAGCAAGGGCGCGGCTGCCCTCCCTCCCCCTATTTATATAGGGGCCTTGGGGGGCGCCGGCCCTAGGAGATGGATCTCCAAGGGGGGCGGCGGCCAAGCGGTGGCTTCACTCCCAAGCCAAGTGGGGGGCGCCCCCACCCCTAGGGTTTCCCAACCCTAGGCGCATGGGAGGCCCAAGGGGGGGCGCACCATCCCACCAGGGGCTGGTTCCCCTCCCACTTCAGCCCATGGGGCCCTCCGGGATGGGTGGCCCCACCCGGTGGACCCCCGGGGCCCTTCCGGTGGTCCCGGTACAATACCGGCGACCCCTGAAACTTTCCCGATGGCCGAAACTGGACTTCCTATATATAAATCTTTACCTCCGGACCATTCTGGAACTCCTCGTGATGTCCGGTATCTCATCCGGGACTCCGAACAACTTTCGGGTTACTACATACTAATATCTCTACAACCCTAGCGTCACCGAACCTTAAGTGTGTAGACCCTACGGGTTCGGGAGACATGCAGACATGACCGAGACGACTCTCCGGTCAATAACCAACAGCGGGATCTGGATACCCATGTTGGCTCCCACATGCTCCTCGATGATCTCATCGGATGAACCACGATGTCGAGGATTCAATCAATCCGTATACAATTCCCTTTGTCAATCGGTACGTTACTTGCCCGAGACTCGATCGTCGGTATCCCAATACCTCGTTCAATCTCGTTACCGGTAAGTCACTTTACTCGTGCCGTAATGCATGATCCCGTGATCAATCACTTGGTCACATTGAGCTCATTATGATGATGCATTACCGAGTGGGCCCAGAGATACCTCTCCGTCATACGGAGTGACAAATCCCAGTCTCGATTCGTGTCAACCCAACAGACACTTTCGGAGATACCTGTAGTGTACCTTTATAGTCACCCAGTTATGTTGTGACGTTTCGCACACCCAGAGCACTCCTACGGTATCCGGGAGTTGCACAATCTCATGGTCTAAGGAAATGATACTTGACATTCAGAAAAGCTACAGCAAACGAACTACACGATCTTTGAGCAATGCTTAGGATTGGGTCTTGTCCATCACATCATTCTCCTAATGATGTGATCCCGTTATCAATGACATCCAATGTCCATAGTCAGGAAACCATGACTATGTTTTGATCAACGAGCCAGTCAACTAGAGGCTCACTAGGGACATGTTGTGGTCTATGTATTCACACATGTATTACGATTTCCGGATAACACAATTATAGCATGAACAATAGACAATTATCATGAACAAAGAAATATAATAATGACCATTTTATTATTGCCTCTAGGGCATATTTCCAACAGTCTCCCACTTGCACTAGAGTCAATATTCTAGTTACATTGTGATGAATCGAACACCCATGCAGTTCTGGTGTTGATCATGTTTTGCTCTAGGGAGAGGTTTAGTCAACGGATCTGCTACATTCAGGTCCGTATGTACTTTACAAATCTCTATGTCTCCATTTTGAACACTTTCACGAATGGAGTTGAAGCGACACTTGATATGCCTGGTCTTCCTGTGAAACCTGGGCTCCTTGGCAAGGGCAATAGCTCCAGTGTTGTCACAGAAGAGAGTCATCGGGCCCGACGCATTGGGTATGACTCCTAGGTCGGTAATGAACTCCTTCACCCAGACTGCTTCTTGTGCTGCCTCCGAGGCTGCCATGTACTCCGCTTCACATGTAGATCCCGCCACAACGCTCTGCTTGCAACTGCACCAGCTTACTGCCCCACCATTCAAAATATACACGTATCCGGTTTGTGACTTAGAGTCATCCAGATCTGTGTCGAAGCTAGCATCGACGTAACCCTTTACGACGAACTCTTCGTCACCTCCATAAACGAGAAACATATCCTTAGTCCTTTTCAGCTACTTCAGGATATTCTTGACCGCTGTCCAGTGTTCCATGCCGGGATTACTTTGGTACCTTCCTACCAAACTTACGGCAAGGTTTACATCAGGTCTGGTACACAGCATAGCATACATGATAGACCCTATGGCCGAGGCATAGGGGACGACACTCATCTTTTCTCTATCTTCTGCCATGGTCGGGCATTGAGCCGTGCTCAATCTCGTACCTTGCAATACAGGCAAGAATCCCTTCTTTGACTGATCCATTTTGAACTTCTTCAATATCTTGTCAAGGTACGTACTCTATGAAAGACCAATGAGGCGTCTCGATCTATCTCTATAGATCTTGATGCCTAATATATAAGCAGCTTCTCCAAGATCCTTCATTGAAAAACACTTGTTCAAGTAGGCCTTTATGCTTTCCAAGAATTCTATATCATTTCCCATCAACAGTATGGCATCCACATACAATATGAGAAATGCTACAGAGCTTCCACTCACTTTCTTGTAAATGCGGGCTTCTCCATAAGTCTACGTAAACCCAAACGCTTTGATCATCTCATCAAAACGAATGTTCCAACTCCGAGATGCTTGCACCAGCCCATAAATCGAGCGTTGGAGCTTGCACACCTTGTCAGCATTCTTAGGATCGACAAAACCTTCCGGCTGCATCATATACAATTCTTCCTTAAGGAAACCATTAAGGAATGCCGTTTTGACGTCCATTTGCCATATCTCATAATCATAGAATGCGGCAATTGCTAACATGATTCGGACGGACTTTAGCTTCGCTACGGGTGAGAAAGTCTCATCGTAGTCAACCCCTTGAACTTGTCGATAACCCTTAGCGACAAGCCGAGCTTTATAGATGGTTACGTTACCATCCGCGTCTGTCTTCTTCTTAAAGATCCATTTATTTTCTATGGCTCTCCGATCATTGGGCAAGTCAGTCAAAGTCCATACTTCATTTTCATACATGGATCCTATCTCAGATTTCATGGCTTCCAGCCATTTGTCGGAATCCGGGCCCGCCATCGCTTCTTCATAGTTCGAAGGTTCACCGTTATTTAACAACATGATTTCCAAGACAGGGTTGCCGTACCACTCTGGTGCGGAACGTGTCCTTGTGGACCTACGAAGTTCAGTAGCAACTTGATCTGAAGTTTCATGATCATCATCATCAACTTCCTCTCTTGTCGGTGCAGGCACCTCAGGAACATTTTCTTGAGATGCGCCACTAACCGGTTGAAGAGGTAATACTTCATCAAGTTCTACTTTCCTCCCACTTATTTCTTTCGAGAGAAACTCTTTCTCTAGAAAGGACCCATTCTTGGCAACAAAGATCTTGCCTTCGGATCTGAGGTAGAAGGTATACCCAATAGTTTCTTTAGGGTATCCTATGAAGACGCATTTTTCCGATTTGGGTTCGAGCTTTTCAGGTTGAAGTTTCTTGACATAAGCATCGCATCCCCAAACTTTTAGAAACGACAGCTTAAGTTTCTTCCCAAACCATAATTCATACGGTGTCGTCTCAACGGGTTTCGACAGAGCCCTATTTAAAGTGAATGCGGCAGTCTCTAAAGCATAGCCCCAAAATGACAGCGGTAAATCGGTAAGAGACATCATAGATCGCACCATATCCAATAGAGTGCGATTACGACGTTCGGACACACCATTACGCTGAGGTGTTCCAGGCGGCATGAGTTGTGAAACTATTCCACATTTTCTTAAGTGTGTGCCAAATTCGTGACTCAAGTATTCTCCCCCACGATCTGATCGCAAGAACTTGATTTTCCTGTCACGTTGATTCTCAACCTCACTCTGAAATTCCTTGAACTTTTCAAAGGTCTCAGACTTGTGTTGGGGAACGTTGCAGAAAACAAAAATTTTCCTACTCGTTTCACCAAGATCCATCTAGGAGTTCAACTAGCAATGAGTCATCGGATGCATCTACATACCTTTGTAGATCGCGTGCGGAAGCGTTCAAAGAACGGTGATGATGTAGTCGAACACGACGTGATCCAAATCACCGATGACCAAGCGCCGAACGGACGGCACCTCCGCGTTCAACACACGTACGGGACGGGAGACGTCTCCTCCTTCTTGATCCAGCAAGGGGGAAGGAGAGGTTGATGAAGATCCAGCAGCACGACGGCGTGGTGGTGGATGCAGGGCGTCACAGTAGCAGGGCTTCGCCTATACTACGAGAGAGAGACGTAACGGGGAGAGAGGGAGGCGCCAGGGGCTGGTGTCTGAAGTCCCTCCTCTCCCCCACTATATATAGGGGTGCTAGGGGGGGCGCCGGCCCTAGTAGATGGAATCTACTAGGGGGGGGGGGGGCGGCGGCCAAGGCTGGGGGGCTTGCCCCCCAAGCAAGGGGGCGCCCCCTTTAGGGTTTCCCCTCAACCCTAGCCGCATGGGCCCTAGGGGAGTGGCGCCCCAGCCCACTTTGGGCTGGGTTCCCCCCCACTTCAGCCCATGGGGCCCCCCGGGATGGGTGGCCCCACCCGGTGGACCCCCGGGACCCTTCGGGTGGTCCCGGTACAATACCGGTGACCCCGAAACTTGTCCCGATGGCCGAAACAGCACTTCCTATATATAATTCTTTACCTCCGGACCATTCCGGAACTCCTCGTGACGTCCGGGATCTCATCCGGGACTCCGAACAACATTCGGGTTACTGCATATACATATCTTCACAACCCTAGCGTCACCGAACCTTAAGTGTGTAGACCCTACGGGTTCGGGAGACAAGCAGACATGACCGAGACGACTCTCCGGTCAATAACCAACAGCAGGATCTGGATACCCATGTTGGCTCCCACATGCTCCACGATGATCTCATCGGATGAACCACGATGTCGAGGATTCAATCAACCCCGTATGCAATTCCCTTTGTCAATCGATATGTCACTTGCCCGAGATTCGATCGTCGGTATCCCAATACCTCGTTCAATCTCGTTACCGGCAAGTCACTTTACTCGTACCGTAATGCATGATCCCGTGACCAGACACTTGGTCACTTTGAGCTCATTATGATGATGCATTACCGAGTGGGCCCAGTGATACCTCTCCGTCATACGGAGTGACAAATCCCAGTCTTGATCCATGTCAACCCAACAGACACTTTTGGAGATACCCGTAGTCTACCTTTATAGTCACCCAGTTACGTTGTGACGTTTGGTATACCCAAAGCACTCCTACGGTATCCGGGAGTTACACGATCTCATGGTCTAAGGAAAAGATACTTGACATTGGAAAAACTCTAGCAAACGAACTATACGATCTTGTGCTATGTTTAGGATTGGGTCTTGTCCATCACATCATTCTCCTAATGATGTGATCTCGTTATCAATGACATCCAATGTCCATAGTCAGGAAACCATGACTATCTGTTGATCAACAAGCTAGTCAACTAGAGGCTTACTAGGGACATGTTGGTGTCTGTTATTCACACATGTATTACGATTTCCGGATAATACAATTATAGCATGAATAAAGACAATTATCATGAACAAGGAAATATAATAATAATGCTTTTATTATTGCCTCTAGGGCATATTTCCAAAAGTCTCCCACTTGCACTAGAGTCAATAATCTAGTTACATTGTGATGAATCGAACACCCATGGAATTCTGGTGTTGATCATGTTTTGCTCTAGGGAGAGGTTTAGTCAACGGATCCGCTACATTCAGGTCCGTATGTACTTTACAAATCTTTATGTCTCCATCTTGAACATTTTCACGAATGGAGTTGAAGCGATGCTTGATGTGCCTTGTCTTCTTGTGAAACCTGGGCTCCTTGGCAAGAGCGATAGCTCCAGTGTTGTCACAGAAGAGCTTGATCGGCCCCGACGCATTGGGTATGACTCCTAGGTCGGTGATGAACTCCTTCACCCATATTGCTTCATGTGCTGCCTCCGAGGCTGCCATGTACTCCGCTTCACATGTAGATCCCGCCACGACGCTTTGCTTGCAACTGCACCAGCTTACTGCCCCACCATTCAAAATATACACGTATCCGGTTTGTGACTTTGAGTCATCCAGATCTGTGTCGAAGCTAGCGTCGACGTAACCCTTTACGACGAGCTCTTCGTCACCTCCATAAACGAGAAACATTTCCTTAGTCCTTTTCAGGTACTTCAGGATATTCTTGGCCGCTGTCCAGTGTTCCTTGCCGGGATTACTTTGGTACCTTCCTACCAAACTTACGGCAAGGTTTACATCAGGTCTGGTACACAGCATGGCATACATAATAGAACCTATGGCTGATGCATAGGGGATGACGCTCATCTCTTCTATATCTTCTGCCGTGGTCGGACATTGAGCTGAGCTCAATTTCATACCTTGTAACACAGGCAAGAACCCCTTCTTAGATTGATCCATATTGAACTTCTTCAATATCTTATCAAGGTATGTGCTTTGTGAAAGACCTATGAGGCGTCTCGATCTATCTCTATAGATTTTGATGCCTAATATATAAGCAGCTTCTCCAAGGTCCTTCATTGAAAAACTCTTATTCAAGTAGGCCTTGATGCTGTCCAAGAGTTCTATATCATTTCCCATCTATAATATGTCATCTACATATAATATGAGAAATGCTACAGAGCTCCCACTCACTTTCTTGTAAACGCAGGCTTCTCCATAAGTCTGCGTAAACCCAAACGCTTTGATCATCTCATCAAAGCGAATGTTCCAACTCCGAGATGCTTGCACCAGCCCATAAATCGAGCGTTGGAGCTTGCACACCTTGTCAGCATTCTTAGGATCGACAAAACCTTCCGGCTGCATCATATACAATTCTTCCTTAAGGAAACCATTAAGGAATGCCGTTTTGACGTCCATTTGCCATATCTCATAATCGTAGAATGCGGCAATTGCTAACATGATTCAGACGGACTTTAGCTTCGCTACCGGTGAGAAAGTCTCATCGTAGTCAACCCCTTGAACTTGTTGATAACCCTTAGCGACAAGTCGAGCTTTATAGATGGTCACATTACCATCCGCGTCTGTCTTCTTCTTAAAGATCCATTTATTTTCTATGGCTCGCCGTTCAACGGGCAAGTCAGTCAAAGTCCATACTTCATTTTCATACATGGATCCTATCTCGGATTTCATGGCTTCTAGCCATTTGTCGGAATCCGGGCCCGCCATCGCTTCTTCATAGTTCGAAGGTTCACCGTTGTCTAACAACATGATTTCCAAGACAGGGTTGCCGTACCACTCTGGTGCGGAACATGTCCTTGTGGACCTTCGAATTTCAGTAGGAGCTTGATCAGAAGTATCTTGATCATTATCATTAACTTCCTCTCTAGTCGGTGCAGGCACCTCAGGAACATTTTCTTGAGTTGCGCCATTTTCCGGTTCAAGAGGTAATACTTCATCAAGCTCTACTTTCCTGCCACTTACTTCTTTCGAGAGAAACTCTTTCTCTAGAAAGGACCCATTCTTGGCAACAAAGATCTTGCCTTCGGATCTGAGGTAGAAGGTGTACCCAATAGTTTCTTTTGGGTATCCTATGAAGACGCATTTTTCCGACTTGGGTTCGAGCTTTTCAGGTTGAAGTTTCTTGACATAAGCATCGCATCCCCAAACTTTTAGAAACGACAGCTTAGGTTTCTTCCCAAACCATAATTCATACGGTGTCGTCTCAACGGATTTCGACGGAGCCCTATTTAAAGTGAATGCGGCAGTCTCTAAAGCATAGCCCCAAAAAGATAGTGGTAAATCGGTAAGAGACATCATAGATCGCACCATATCTAATAGAGTGCGATTACGACGTTCGGACACACCGTTATGCTGAGGTGTTCCAGGATGCGTGAGTTGTGAAACTATTCCACATTTTCTTAAGTGTGTGCCAAATTCGTGACTCAAGTATTCTCCTCCACGATCTGATCGTAGAAACTTGATTTTCCTGTCACGTTGATTTTCATCCTCACTCTAAAATTCCTTGAACTTTTCAAAGGTTTCGGACTTGTGTTTCATTAAGTAGATATACCCATATCTACTCAAATCATCAGTGAGGGTGAGAACATAACGATAGCCACCGCGAGCCTCAACACTCATTGGACCGCACACATCAGTATGTATGATTTCCAATAAGTTGGTTGCTCGCTCCATTGTTCCTGAGAACGGAGTCTTGGTCATCTTACCCATGAGGCATGGTTCGCACGTGTCAAATGATTCATAATCAAGAGACTCTAAAAGTCCATCTGCATGGAGCTTCTTCATGCGTTTGACACCTATGTGACCAAGGCGGCAGTGCCACAAGTATGTGGGACTATCATTATCAACCTTACATCTTTTGGTACTCACACTATGAATATGTGTAGCATTACGCTCGAGATTCATTAAGAATAAACCATTCACCAGCGGAGCATGACCATAAAACATATCTCTCATATAAATAGAACAACCATTATTCTCGGATTTAAATGAGTAGCCATCTCGAATTAAACAAGATCCCGATACAATGTTCATGCTCAAAGCTGGCACTAAATAACAATTATTAAGGTTTAAAACTAATCCTGAAGGTAGATATAGAGGTAGCATGCCGACGGCAATCACATTGACCTTGGAACCATTCCCGACGCGCATCGTCACCTCGTCCTTTGCCAGTTTCCGCTTATTCGCAGCCCCTGCTTTGAGTTACAAATGTGAGCAACCGCACCGGTATCAAATACCCAGGAGCTACTACGAGTACTAGTAAGGTACACATCAATTACATGTATATCACATATACCTTTTGTTTTGCCGGCCTTCTTGTCTGCTAAGTATTTAGGGCAGTTCCGCTTCCAGTGACCGCTTCCCTTGCAATAAAAGCACTCAGTCTCGGGCTTGGGTCCATTCTTTGGCTTCTTCCCGGCAGCTTGCTTGCCGGGCGCGGCAACCTCCTTGCCGTCCTTCTTGAAGTTCTTTTTACCCTTGCCTTTCTTGAACTTAGTGGTTTTATTGACCATCAACACTTGATGTTCCTTCTTGACTTCTACCTCCGCTGATTTCAGCATTGAGAACAACTCAGGAATGGTCTTTTGCATCCCCTGCATGTTGAAGTTCATCACAAAGCTCTTGTAGCTTGGTGGAAGCGACTGGAGGATTTTGTCAATGACCACATCATCCGGGAGATTAACTCCCAGCTGAGACAAGCGGTTATGTAACCCAGACATAGTGAGTATGTGCTCACTGACAGAACTATTTTCCTCCATCTTACAGCTGAAGAACTTATCGGAGACTTCATATCTCTCGATCCGGGCATGAGCTTGAAAAACCATTTTCAGCTCTTCGAACATCTCATATGCTCCATGTCTCTCAAAACGCTTTTGGAGCCCCGGCTCTAAGCTGTAAAGCATGCCGCACTGAACGAGGGAGTAGTCGTCAACACGTGTCTGCCAAGCGTTCATAACGTCTTGGTTCTGTGGGACGGGAGCTTCACCTAGCGGTGCTTGTAGGACATAATCTTTCTTGGCAGCTATGAGGATGATCCTCAGGTTCCGGACCCAGTCCGTATAGTTGCTGCCATCGTCTTTCAGCTTGGTTTTCTCTAGGAATGCGTTGAAGTTGAGGACTACGTGGGCCATTTGATCTACAAGACATATTGTAAAAATATTTTTAGACTAAGTTCATGATAATTAAGTTCATCTAATCAAATTATTAATGAACTCCCACTTAGATTAGACATCCCTCTAGTCATCTAAGTATTACATGATCCGAGTTAACTAGGCCGTGTCCGATCATCACGTGAGACAGACTAGTCAACATCGGTGAACATCTTCATGTTGATCGTATCTTCTATACGACTCATGCTCGACCTTTCGGTCTTCTGTGTTCCGAGGCCATGTCTGTACATGCTAGGCTCGTCAAGTCAACCTAAGTGTTTGCATGTGTAAATCTGTCTTACACTCGTTGTATGTGAACGTCTGAATAAAACACCCGATCATCACGTGGTGTTTTGAAACAGCGAACTGTCGCAACGGTGCACAGTTAGGGGGAACACTTCTTGAAATTATTATGAGGGATCATCTTATTTACTACCGTCGTTCTAAGTAAACAAGATGCAAAACATGATAAACATCACATGCAATCAAATAATAAACGTGACATGATATGGCCAATATCACATAGCTCCTTTGATCTCCATCTTGGGGCTCCATGATCATCTTGTCACCGGCTTGACACCATGATCTCCATCATCATGATCTCCATCATCGTGTCTCCATGAAGTTGCTTGCCAACTATTACTTCTACTACTATGGCTAACGCGTTTAGCAATAAAGTAAAGTAATTTACATGGCGTTTCTCAATGACACGCAGGTCATATAAAAGAATAAAGACAACTCCTATGGCTCCTACCGGTTGTCATACTCATCGACATGCAAGTCGTGATTCCTATTACAATAGCATGAACATCTCATACATCACATATAGATCATTCATCATTCATCACAACTTTGGCCATATCATATCACAAACCACTTGCTGCAAAAACAAGTTAGACGTCCTCTAATTGTTGTTGCATGTTTTACGTGGCTGAATTAGGGTTCTAGCAAGAACGTCTTCTTACCTACGTTAAAGCCACAACGTGATTTGTCAACTTCTATTTACCCTTCATAAGGACCCTGTTCATCGAATCCGCTCCAACTAAAGTGGGAGAGACAGACACCCGCCAGCCACCTTATGCAACTAGTGCATGTTAGTCGGTGGAACCGGTCTCACGTAAGCGTACGTGTAAGGTTGGTCCGGGCCGCTTCATCCCACAATGCCGCTGAAGCAAGAAAAGACTAGTAGCGGCAAGAAAGTTGAAAAATCTACGCCCACAACAAATTGTGTTCTACTCGCGCAAGAAGAACTACGCATAGACCTAGCTCATGATGCCACTGTTGGGGAACGTTGCAGAAAACAAAAATTTTCCTACTCGTTTCACCAAGATCCATCTAGGAGTTCAACTAGCAACGAGTCATCGGATGCATCTACATACCTTTGTAGATCGCGTGCGGAAGCGTTCAAAGAACGGTGATGATGTAGTCGAACACGACGTGATCCAAATCACCGATGACCAAGCGCCGAACGGACGGCACCTCCGCGTTCAACACACGTACGGGACGGGAGACGTCTCCTCCTTCTTGATCCAGCAAGGGGGAAGGAGAGGTTGATGAAGATCCAGCAGCACGACGGCGTGGTGGTGGATGCAGGGCGTCACAGTAGCAGGGCTTCGCCTATACTACGAGAGAGAGACGTAACAGGGAGAGAGGGAGGCGCCAGGGGCTGGTGTCTGAAGTCCCTCCTCTCCCCCACTATATATAGGGGTTCTAGGGGGGGGGGCGCCGGCCCTAGTAGATGGAATCTACTAGGGGGGGCGGCGGCCAAGGGTGGGGGGCTTGCCCCCCAAGCAAGGGGGCGCCCCCTTTAGGGTTTCCCCTCAACCCTAGCCGCATGGGCCCTAGGGGAGTGGCGCCCCAGCCCACTTTGGGCTGGGTTCCCCCCCACTTCAGCCCATGGGGCCCCCCGGGATGGGTGGCCCCACCCGGTGGACCCCCGGGACCCTTCCAGTGGTCCCGGTACAATACCGGTGACCCCGAAACTTGTCCCGATGGCCGAAACAGCACTTCCTATATATAATTCTTTATCTCCGGACCATTCTGGAACTCCTCGTGACGTCCGGGATCTCATCCGGGACTCCGAACAACATTCGGGTTACTGCATATACATATCTTCACAACCCTAGCGTCACCGAACCTTAAGTGTGTAGACCCTACGGGTTCGGGAGACAAGCAGACATGACCGAGACGACTCTCTGGTCAATAACCAACAGCAGGATCTGGATACCCATGTTGGCTCCCACATGCTCCACGATGATCTCATCGGATGAACCACGATGTCGAGGATTCAATCAACCCCGTATGCAATTCCCTTTGTCAATCGATATGTCACTTGCCCGAGATTCGATCGTCGGTATCCCAATACCTCGTTCAATCTCGTTACCGGCAAGTCACTTTACTCGTACCGTAATGCATGATCCCGTGACCAGACACTTGGTCACTTTGAGCTCATTATGATGATGCATTACCGAGTGGGCCCAGTGATACCTCTCCGTCATACGGAGTGACAAATCCCAGTTCTGATCCATGTCAACCCAACAGACACTTTCGGAGATACCCGTAGTCTACCTTTATAGTCACCCAGTTACGTTGTGACGTTTGGTATACCCAAAGCACTCCTACGGTATCCGGGAGTTACACGATCTCATGGTCTAAGGAAAAGATACTTGACATTGGAAAAACTCTAGCAAACGAACTATACGATCTTGTGCTATGTTTAGGATTGGGTCTTGTCCATCACATCATTCTCCTAATGATGTGATCTCGTTATCAATGACATCCAATGTCCATAGTCAGGAAACCATGACTATCTGTTGATCAACAAGCTAGTCAACTAGAGGCTTACTAGGGACATGTTGGTGTCTGTTATTCACACATGTATTACGATTTCTGGATAATACAATTATAGCATGAATAAAGACAATTATCATGAACAAGGAAATATAATAATAATGCTTTTATTATTGCCTCTAGGGCATATTTCCAACAACTTGTGTTTCATTAAGTAGACATACCCATATCTACTCAAGTCGTCAGTGAGGGTGAGAACATAACGATAGCCACCGCGAGCCTCAACACTCATTGGACCGCACACATCAGTATGTATGATTTCCAATAAGTTGGTTGCTCGCTCCACTGTTCCTGAGAACGGAGTCTTGGTCATTTTACCCATGAGGCATGGTTTGCACGTGTCAAATGATTCATAATCAAGAGACTCCAAAAGTCCATCGGCATGGAGCTTCTTCATGCGTTTGACACCTGTGTGACCAAGGCGGCAGTGCCACAAGTATGTGGGACTATCATTATCAACCTTACATCTTTTGGTATTCACACTATGAATATGTGTAACATTACGCTCGAGATTCATTAAGAATAAACCATTCACCAGCGGAGCATGACCATAAAACATATCTCTCATATAAATAGAACAACCATTATTCTCGGATTTAAATGAGTAGCCATCTCGAATTAAACAAGATCTTGATACAATGTTCATGCTCAAAGCTGGCACTAAATAACAATTATTGAGGTTTAAAACTAATCCCGTAGGTAAATGTAGAGGTAGCGTGCCGACGGCGATCACATCGACCTTGGAACCATTCCCGACGCGCATCGTCACCTCGTCCTTTGCCAGTCTCCGTTTATTCCGTAGCTCCTGCTTTGAGTTACAAATGTGAGCAACCGCACCGGTATCAAATACCCAGGAGCTACTACGAGTACTAGTAAGGTACACATCAATTACATGTATATCACATATACCTCTAGTGTTGCCGGCCTTCTTGTCCGCTAAGTATTTGGGGCAGTTCCGCTTCCAGTGACCATTTCCCTTGCAATAAAAACACTCAGTCTTAGGCTTGGGTCCATTCTTTTGCTTCTTCCCGGCAGCTTGCTTACCAGATGCGACAACTCCCTTGCCGTCCTTCTTGAAGTTCTTCTTACCCTTGCCTTTCTTGAACTTAGTGGTTTATTCACCATCAATACTTGATGTTCCTTTTTGATTTCCACCTATGCTGATTTCAGCATTGGATACACCTCAGGAATGGTCTTTTCCATCCCCTGCATATTGAAGTTCATCACAAAGCTCTTGTTGCTCGGTGGAAGCGACTGAAGGATTCTGTCAATGACCGCGTCATCTGGGAGATTAACTCCCAGCTGAGTCAAGCGGTTATGCAACCCAGACATTTTGAGTATGTGCTCACTGACAGAACTATTTTCCTCCATGTTACAGCTGAAGAACTTGTCGGAGTCTTCATATCTCTCGACCCGGGCATGAGCTTGGAAAACCATTTTCAGCTCTTCAAACATCTCATATGCTCCGTGTCTCTCAAAACGCTTTTGGAGCCCCGGTTCTAAGCTGTAAAGCATGCTGCACTGAACGAGGGAGTAATCATCAGCACATGACTGCCAAGCGTTCATAACGTCTTGGTTCTCTGGGACAGGTGCGTTACCCAGCGGTGCTTCTAGGACATAATCTTTCTTGGCAGCTATGAGGATGATCCTCAGGTTCCGGACCTAGTCCGTATAGTTGCTGCCATCATATTTCAGCTTGGTTTTCTCTAGGAACGCGTTGAAGTTGAGGACAACGTGGGCCATTTGATCTACAAGACATATTGTAAAGATTTTAGACTAAGTTCATGATAATTAAGTTCATCTAATCAAATTACTCAATGAACTCCCACTCAGATAGACATCCCTCTAGTCATCTAAGTGAAACATGATCCGAGTCAACTAGGCCGTGTCCGATCATCACGTGAGACGGACTAGTCAACATCGGTGAACATCTTCATGTTGATCGTATCTTCTATACGACTCATGCTCGACCTTTCGGTCTTCTGTGTTCCGAGGCCATGTCTGTACATGCTAGGCTCGTCAAGTCAACCTAAGTGTATTGCGTGTGTAAATCTGGCTTACACCCATTGTATTCGAATGTTAGAATCTATCACACCCGATCATCACGTGGTGCTTCGAAACAACGAACCTTCGCAACGGTGCACAGTTAGGGGGAACACTTTCTTGAAATTATTACGAGGGATCATCTTATTTAAGCTACCGTCGTTCTAAGCAAATAAGATGTAAAACATGATAAACGTCACATACAATCAAATAGTGACATGATATGGCCAATATCATTTGCTCCTTTTGATCTCCATCTTTGGGGCTCCATGATCATCGTTGTCACCGGCATGACACCATGATCTTCATCATCATGATCTCCATCATCGTGTCTTCTTGAAGTTGTCCCGTCATCTATTACTTCTACTACTATGGCTAACGCTTTAGCAATAAAGTAAAGTAATTACATGACGTTTATGTTGACACGCGGGTCATAGATAAATAAAGACAACTCCTATGGCTCCTGCCGGTTGTCATACTCATCGACATGCAAGTCGTGATTCCTATTACAAGAACATGATCATCTCATACATCACATATATCATTCATCATATCCTTTGGCCATATCACATCACAAAACACTTGCTGCAAAAACAAGTTAGACGTCCTCTAATTGTTGTTGCAAGTTTTTACGTGGCTGCTATAGGTTTCTAGCAAGAACGTTTCTTACCTATGCCAAAACCACAACGTGAATTGCCAATTTCTATTTACCCTTCATAAGGACCCTGTTCATCGAATCCGATCCGACTAAAGTGGGAGAGACAGACACCCGCCAGCCACCTTATGCAACTAGTGCATGTCAGTCGGTGGAACCAGTCTCACGTAAGCGTACGTGTAAGGTCGGTCCGGGCCGCTTCATCCCACAATGCCGCCGAATCAAGATAAGACTAGTAACGGCAAGATAATTGACAATATCGACGCCCACAACTGCTTTGTGTTCTACTCGTGCATAGAAACTACGCATAGACCTAGCTCATGATGCCACTGTTGGGGAACGTAGCAGAATTTTAAAATTTTCTACGCATCACCAAGATCAATCTATGGATTCATTTAGCAATGAGGGAGAGAGGAGTGCATCTACATACCTTTATAGATCGCGCACGGAAGCGTTCAAGAGAACGGGGTTGATGGAGTCGTACTTGTTGTGATCCAAATCACCGATGACCAAATGCCGAATGGACAGCACCTCTGCGTTCAACACACGTACAGTTGGGAAGACGTCTCCTCCTTGATCCAGCAAGGGGGAAGGAGAGGTTGATGAAGATCCAGCAGCACGACAGCGTGGTGGTGGATGCAGCAGGATCCCGGCAGGGCTTCGCCAAGCGCAAGCGGGGAGGAGAGGTGTTACGGAGGGAGAGGGAGGCGCCAAGAGCAAGGGTGCGGCTGCCCTCCCTCCCCCCTCTTTATATAGGGGCCTTGGGGGGGGGCGCCGGCCCTAGGAGATGGATCTCCAAGGGGGGCAGCGGCCAAGGGGTGGCTTCCCCCCCAAGCCAAGTGGGGGGCGCCCCCACCCCTAGGGTTTCCCAACCCTAGGCGCATGGGAGGCCCAAGGGGGGGCGCACCAGCCCACCAAGGGCTGGTTCCCCTCCCACTTCAGCCCATGGGGCCCTCCGGGATGGGTGGCCCCACCCGGTGGACCCCTGTGACCCTTCCGGTGGTCCCGGTACAATACCGGCGACCCCCGAAACTTTCCCGATGGCCGAAACTGGACTTCCTATATATAAATCTTTACCTTCGGACTATTCCGAAACTCCTTGTGACGTCCGGTATCTCATCCGGGACTCCGAACAACTTTCGGGTTACTGCATACTAATATCTCTACAACCCTAGCGTCACCAAACCTTAAGTGTGTAGACCCTACGGGTTCGGAAGACATGCAGACATGACCGAGACGACTCTCCGGTCAATAACCAACAGCGGGATCTGGATACCCATGTTGGCTCCCACATGCTCCTCGATGATCTCATCGGATGAACCACGATGTCGAGGATTCAATCAATCCGTATACAATTCCCTTTGTCAATCGGTACGTTACTTGCCCGAGACTCGATCGTCGGTATCCCAATACCTCGTTCAATCTCGTTACCGGCAAGTCACTTTACTCGTGCCGTAATGCATGATCCCGTGATCAATCACTTGGTCACATTGAGCTCATTATGATGATGCATTACCGAGTGGGCCCAGAGATACATCTCCGTCATACGGAGTGACAAATCCCAGTCTCGATTCGTGCCAACCCAACAGACACTTTCGGAGATACCTGTAGTGTACCTTTATAGTCACCCAGTTACGTTGTGACGTTTGGCACACCCAAAGCACTCCTACGGTATCCGGGAGTTGCACAATCTCATGGTCTAAGGAAATGATACTTGACATTCGGAAAAGCTACAACAAACGAACTACACGATCTTTGAGCTATGCTTAGGATTGGGTCTTGTCCATCACATCATTCTCCTAATGATGTGATCCCGTTATCAATGACATCCAATGTCCATAGTCAGGAAACCATGACTATCTTTTGATCAACGAGCCAGTCAACTAGAGGCTCACTAGGGACATGTTGTGGTCTATGTATTCACACATGTATTACGATTTCCGGATAACACAATTATAGCATGAACAATAGACAATTATCATGAACAAAGAAATATAATAATAACCATTTTATTATTGCCTCTAGGGCATATTTCCAACACACACTACGTAGCGACCTAACAAGGAGAGCATTGTATGTTGCTTACCCCCTTTGGAGCCGATGACCCAACCATGTTAGAGACGAGGAAGATGAGATGAACTCTGAGACAAAGGGGAGAAGTAGGTCCTCCTACTAGAGAAAGTCATCGTCGCCATCGAATCCACAAATCTTAGTCACCGCCATCGTCCGTGCCAAGAACTAAGGCGTCAGAGGTGAACAAGTAAATGAGGGGGGGGGGGAGGGGGGGGTGACACTAAATTTTTGTGCTATCCCGCGCCGACTGATTTTCATCTCGCGTCATCTCCGCGCCTATTTCCCGTGCACTATCATGTCACTCGACTCAGTCTGGCTCGTTGGAACAATTGATTCGAGCGTTCCTAGCGAGCCAGGCTTTGGGCTATTTTAAGGTTTGTGCGTATGCAAGCCAGACCCCTCCCCCCATGTACGGCACCAAACGTGTTTTCCTTGCATCCAATGGGCCTATTGGGTGGGTGCCCTATGTCTCGCGTTCAACGAGATGGTACGAACCATCGCTAAAGGGCGCAAGTGTTGGGCCAGCCCAGGCGCGCGGGAACAAGTGCCTCGTTTTTTGTTTTTTCACATTTTTTGTTTTCATCTTTTGCTTTCATTTTTTATTTTCGTTTATACTTCCAAATATTCTAAATAAATATATTACAACAATCACTCTACATAAAACATTTGAACGATGTTAACCAAGTATTTGAAAAATGTTAAATGTGTAAGGAGAAAATGTTTATCATGTATACGAAAAATGTATATAAAAATATGTATGAAACAATTTGATTATGTATTTTAAAAATATTAATCAACCATTTAAAAAAATGTTGAACAAGTGTTTGAAAAATGTTAAATGTGTATAAAACAATGTTGACCATGTATGGAAAAATGATGAAATAAATTTAATCATGTATATACAATTTTTGATATAGCATTTTTTTAAATGTTGAACAAGTTGAAAAATATTAAATGTATATAGAATATTGACCATGTATTAAAAAATGATTGAAATTTTTTATCATGTATATAAATATGTTAATCAAGCATTTTAAAAAATGTTGAATAAGTATTTTAAAAAAATCAAGCATTTGAAACATGTTAAATGTTTGTAGAAAAAATGTTAATCATGTATTAAAAAATGTTAATCTTCTATTTAAAAAATGGTAATCAGGCATTTGAATATTTTAAAATCTGTATCGAAAAATGATGACCATGTGTTACAAAATGTTAATTTTGTATTTTTTTTAATCAAACATTTGAAAAATAAGTATAGAAAAAAGTTTGATCATTTATTAAAAAAACGTTAATATAGCAGCATTTGAAAAATGTCGAACATGTTTAGAAAAATTGTTGACCATGTATAGAAAAAAATTCGAGGTGCAGGACCCTTGGACCGCCCCTTGGGATCTTGCTTGTTGTGCCGTGTGTTTTGTTTTCAGAGCTTGTTGAGCTGTGCCTTCAACATTAAACCTATTCGTACCCTGTGTGTGTTTGTACTGACTTTTCGCGTGTGTGTGGTCTGAACCTTTGTGTGGATGTTTTTGCTCGGGCGGTTTGCTTTATATATAAAGTGGGGTGAAAGCCTTTTTTGTTTAACTTGTATCTGAAAAAATGTTAATCAAGCATTTAAAAATGTCAAATATGTATAGAAAAAAAATTGACCTTGTATTTAAATTTTTGGATATTATATTTGGGAAAGGTATCAAGCATTTAAAAAATGTTAAATGTGTATAAAAAATATTGATCACTTATTCAAAATTTCATTAGAAAAATGAATTAGATATATGTACATATACATATATATATATATATATATATATATAATGTGTATAAAATGAAAAACCGAGGGAAAACAAAAAATACTGATGAAAAACAAGAAAAAAACCAAAAACCCCGAAGAAAAAGCGGTGATAACCGAAGAAACTGAAGAAATAAACAAATGAATCACCTCATAAACGAAGAACAACAAAGACCCAAAGAAAAGCGTAAAAACCGACGAAGAGAAAGCAAGAAAAATATAAAATAAAATATAAAAAATCAAAGAAAACTAATGCAGAAAATGAAAACAAAACAAAGAAAGAATAAAACCGAAGAAAAGTGATAAAGAAATTAAAAAATAAAGAAAAGAAGAAAGAAATGGAACTTGTGAAAACCAAGACATAAAGGAAGAAGAATGATGAAAAACAAAAAAACCATGAAGAAGAAAAGAAAACTAGTAAGAACCGTGTAAAAAAGTGAAAAAAAAGTTGCAAAAGGGAAGAAAACAGAAACCCAAAGAAAATTATAAAGAAGAACAAAAGAAAACAAAAAAGAATGAAAGCGGACCATCGAGTGAGCGACAACAGAATGATCCAAGCGACCCGAGTGAGCGAGGGAGGAGAAGAAAATGAGCCGGCCCGATTCATACGCGGGATCAAAATTCCTTACCCGAGCGAAGTTATCGTGTCGCTTAAAGTGAGAAATAGCTCTCGCGCCTGTTTTTTGAGCATCAGTACAGACACGAGCGCTCATATACATGCGCATACACTCACTCTTATGAACGTACACACGCACACCCTACCCCTATGAGCACATCCGAAAGACTGAGCCGCTACATCATCTTGAGATTTACGAAGTCACCGTAGGCATCTCATCATTGACGGGATCGTCTCCTCCCACTGAAAGTGCATCGCCGGAAATCCTGAAATAAATCCAGGAATAATGCGAGCACCAGGATTTGAATCCTGGTAGGTTAGGGATACCACTGTCCACCTAACTATCTCAACCACAGGTTAATTCGCAGCTCTCGCACCTGTTAAGGGAATGCAATCCACCAAACGCTTGTGTCCGTTTCGGTGAACCGTGTGGGAGTTGCCCTTAGTAAGGAGTATATGTACGGAAGCACAACTCAAATCAGCATTTTATAAGGTAGACCTGACAGCGGAGACGCGGCCAATGATGCCCTAACTATTTCCACGATCAACTTCCAACAGATCCTACACTCGTGTTGTGTCAGTGCATCTTCAACTTCGTCCCTTAAAACACCCTTAAATTTCTAGATTGATGCGTTCGGATTTTTTTGCCATCCAACGCGGTGCCGTAAATGTTCAAGAACGTGCCCGGGCCCAATTTTTTTTGAAGGGTAGGCGTCCAAATGCTGTCGGACAAGCGATCCTACCAAACCGTCGCTCAATTAGCTACTCTAAAGCGGACGCGACTTGACGACATTTATGCCGGTCAACCCTCTGACGCAACTTGTTGGTCAGAAGGATGTGACTGTATGGGAAGACAATGCCTCTTCATTTTAGATGCTACCCGAGAAACCTACTTTAACTGCGCATTGACGCGGCATCGCTCCGCCTACCAGAACAGTCTAAGTAGTGTTTGGTGCTCTCCTCGCCGCAAACCCTCTTCTCTTCTTAAGTCCTCTCCGTTCCTCTTTGATCAGGTCTGATGTCAGGCGGTAGCGTTTGGTTCTCGATGCCGGTGGGTGGGTTTGGATCTTCATCAGCGGTGGCACCACTGCACATGCTCTGCAGGGCCCTCGTCCTCCCCTTGTCCTCTTCCGTGTGTTTCAACATGCTCAGTCACTTCGACGTGTCAGTTTGGCGCAACAAGGGGACGACTATGCCATCGCTGCCCCGTCGTCGCCCGGCCGCCATCAAGAATAAGCCCTCCCGATGCTTGCGAACGCGCGCAGACTACTCCTGCATTTTCTCGGCCACAACAGCGGCGTCTCATCATTGCATAGCGTCGGCTGCGTTTGAAACGTCCGATACAGTGTTGGATTGGGTCCTCGCGAAGGCTTTGGCCTTCGACTGGTCTAGGACCACCGTGGAGACGTCCACGCGACATCGGCGCCGCCTCAGCGACCAGCTCGTCAAGATGGTGTCGCTAAGTTACAGCGCGTTGCCGCCCTTGCTCGCGGAATGGTCAAGGCAAGGGGCAGGTATGTCAGGGCCGCGTATGTGGCTGACGAGGCCATGGAGAGGTTGGCGGAGGAAGCCGAGCGGCTTCGCCGCGAGAAGCATGCGACAACCAATCAAGGCTGTTGCGGTCCCATCGCTCGAAGGACCACGGTGACAACGACTCCAACATCAACGACGATGGAACGGACGACGACGACGGCCTTGCCAGCCAGGGCGGCCATGCGTATGAAGTTATCGTCCAGTACCGCGTCTAGTTCCTTTTTGGTTTAAATTATAGCTGAATGGACAAAATATTGTCCAGGTTGTTCAAATTATATCGAAGTTTTATCCAGTTTGCAAGAAGTTCATTCGATTTTCATGAAATTTGTCTGTTTGATTCCATTTTCATTTAGAATGTGTGCAGACATTTAAGGCATACAGTTGGATGGCTGTCTCCGGTATCAATGTTTGCGAACGGATAGTGACTCCAGTTTGAGGGACGACATTGGAGATGCCCTCTATGGCGATGCTAACTACCTTTTTCTTTTTTTTTTTTCGGTTGCAACTGGTATGTATTTTGTTTATCGACGTGGGAAGTGAAGCTAAGATACACACATTGCCCAAGTAAACTATGCGAGGTCAACCCCCGCTCCAGCGTCCCTGTTCTCACGGCAACCCCTAGAAAATATAATCCACATGTTTCTTTTTTTTCTTGTTTTGCGGGGATAAATAATCCGCATGCTAAGCGCAACCCCTGTGTGGAAACTTATGTCAAAGCTGCAACACGTCACGTTGTCAGGAATGAACAAGCTATGTACGTACATCCAAAGTACAATGAGCCCCTTAGAAAAAACAGAGCACAAGTGCTCTTAGTTCCAAACTATGTAAGTCTTAGTTTGAATATCGAACAAGTCGTGTCAAGGTTCTAGGCAACCAAACGAGCTCTGTAAACTCTAAACGGAGATAAGAATTGTATAGTCTAAGTATCAAAATAAATCATTATTCTCTTAGAAGATAAGAACTAACTAAACAACACTACAACAGCCATCTAAAAGTCCAACAAAACTTAGTCACAATCGATTAGACGATTTATCTTCATCTTCAACCTTCAGGTCAACTTCCATCCATTGTCCTATCAGCCCAACTCCAACTTGGTTTCTCAAATCACCCCCTAAATGTCTAGACCGCACGGCTCAGACACTTTTGCCTATTCAACGTCGTGCATCAAACGTCTGCGACCCTGTCTAGACGTCCAAAGTCCCTCAAACCGGAAGCAAACTAGTGAGAGATTTGGAGGAGTCCGGACATCGACCATGTCGGACTCTGACACACCTGGTCCACCCAAAACCCATCTCATAGAGCCCTCTTCCCCCACTTGGCCCCTCCCCTTTGTATTGCACCCACCGGTTGTCGCTGCTCCACCTAGGCGCATTGTACTTCGCCGTTGTTGCATGTCGGATCCGGCCGCATCCCAGGTATCGTTCTCCTATGCTTACACTGTCCCTCGTAGACACCCCGCCCAGCAAGTGTTCGACCAAATGTCATTGAGAATATGTTTTGACATTCTAGTTGTTTACCATGAAGCAAAGCACGATTGCAGACTACTCGGTAAGGGAGGATGAATTGTTGTATGATGTGTGGTTGGCCACAAGTGCGGAGTTTGTAGGCATGAAGCAAAAGGGCACAATGTTTTGGCAAAATATGCATTCTTGGTTTCATGAGCATGTAACATCCCGGATGTAATTTGCCATATTTGTATTCCAACTCTTGTCATTTTCGGCTCTAAGTTATGATATTCCCTCGTGGTTGGGTTTTGTCTTCGTTTTGCTTTTTGTTCATGTCATGCATCTCATATCATATCATCATGTGCATCGCATTTGCATACGTGTTCGTCTTATGCATCCGAGCATTTTCCCCGTTGTCCGTTTTGCATTCTGGCACTCCTACGTCCTCCGGCGCCTCCCGCTTTTGCTTTTTTTCATGTGCGAGTGTTAAACGTTCTTGGATTGGACCGAGACTTGCCAAGCGGCCTTGGTACACCACCGGTAGACCGCCTGTCAAGTTTCGTGCCATTTGGAGTTCGTTTGATACTCCAACGGTTAACCGGGGAACCGTAAAGGCCTCGTGTGTGTTGCAGCCCAACACCCCTCCAAAGTGGCCCAAAACCCATCCATCCTCTCGGCCGTTCGATCACAATCGCGTGGCCGAAAACCGCACCTCATTTGGACTCTCCTAGCCCCCTCTAGCTATAAATAGGTGCCTCCCCTTCGAAATTCGCGCAGATGAAACCGTAGATTTTCCCCTCTCGCCCGCCGGACATGTCCGTCCCGGACCGGACGTAATCGCGCCGCCGCCCTCGCCCAGTCCGGAGCTGCCACGTGACGTCGCCGCCGCCCCCGCGCTGCCGGCCCGCCGCGGCCCGCAGCGGGCCCACGAAGCCCGACTCCGCCGCCCGCCTACCGCGCCGCTTCGCCCGCCTCCCCGCCGCCTGAGCGCCGCCCGCGCTGCTCCGCCTCCGCCTCGCCGCCGGACCCCGCCGCCACCGTGCGCCGCTGTGCGCCGCCCGCCGGACCTCGCCGAGCTCGCCGCTGCCGCCCGCGCGAGCTCCGGCAAGCGCCTCCTCCCCGCGCCGGACCTCCTCACCGGATCCTCCTCTACTCCCTCGACTCCGGCCACCGCAGGCGATTCCGGCGAGTCCGACCCCGGCCAACCTCGATCCACGTGCCTGGAACCCTAGATCTATTCCAGAGGTTGACTCTCCAATTTTCTCTAAGTCCCCAGTTTCTTATTTTTTTCATGCACTATTTATCATGTCATAACTCTGCATCCATAGCTCTATTTTGGGCGTGTAATATATCAAATTGTTCGTTTGGATGTGCTCTTCATTTTGTTCCATTGCACCATGCTTGTTTGAGTCCATCTTGATGCCTAAAATGCTATTGCAAGAGTGCTTTATAATGTTAGTTCCTGGTACTTAGCAGATCTTGAGCATTTGTCATTTTTGCCATGATTAATGTGTGCTGCATATGAGCATGAGCTCTACATGTGTTTTGGGCTATGCCATGCCATCTTTACAGGGGTGTATGCCATGTATTTTTGTGATCAATATGGTGACTAACACATGCATGCAAACTAGCTCTCGTGATGTTGCTGATTTCAGGGACTTAGAATTTCACTAAGTCATTTTCCTGTTGTTATTTTTATGCCATGTATTCATGTTCCTACAGAGTGGTCCATATCTTTTTTGAGTATGTTAAGTAAGGATGATTTTGACATATGGTTATGCTCTATCCATCCATGTCCTTGTTTGCATTTATGGAGTAACCTAGCATGACTCAATCTTGCTCATTTTTGCTATAAAATGTTCCTGGCAGATTGTTTACGTGTTAATCAATTTTGCCAAGATTGTTGTAGTTGATCCATGCATGCTATAAGTTTGTTCTTGCCATGTTTAGCTTCTTGATCACATCTTCTTGCTGGTAGTCTATACCTATACTAATTACAGACTTCCAATAAATTACCACGTTAATCAATAATTATGAACCGTTAATCTGGTGGGTCCTTATTATTACGGTCTAGATCTACCTACAGGTTAAAAAAAGGGTTAAACGGCCCACAATTCTATCTCTCGATTCTAAAATAAAAGCCACGATCTCCAGAAACCTATAAAGTCGTAGCCCTAAAAAGTACGATCTTGTCTGCCTTAGGCTCGGCTAAAACAAAAACTGCCCTAGGCAAAGGCTGTGATATCATCTTCTTCGGAGCATGCGTCCCCATGGTTGTTCAAGCCAATCCACCAACATACATGAACAACCTAACGAGGTTCCAGCCGAACGTCGTCGTGATGCAGTGCATCGGCCCTGAAGAGCGCGATCTTTGTTTCCTAGGCGATCGAGGCTGCAATCTCATCTTTTCTGGAGCCCGCGTCACCATCCCTATCCAAGCTGATCCACACACTTCATCAAACCAACGCAGAGTTCCAGGCGAACACCATCTTCATACGGTACTCACTCTCAGTCTTGCCGGTCTCTCAGTGTGTCAAATACCTGCAGGAATTTAACACGCCGCTGCTTCTCTTCGGCTATGATGTGGATACACCATCTGCCATGTCGCCCCCAGCTGGTTTCTCCCATGGAATCAATACATGCGCCTCCCAAATTGGAACAAGTGAGTTGTAGTAGATCTGGTGTACTCACTAGATTTATCATGTAGTTCAGGTTCGTCTACGATCACTAACTTTTTTTTAATTTGTTCTTTTTTTGGTTGTTTGTAATTGAATTGGCCGTATCTTTTTCATTGTGTTCACAGTCAGTTTTTTCCGTGCCCTTTGAGAGTGCTCTCCAGGGATTCGATTCTAAATCTTCTCTGGTATGCTCTTTGGAATTGGATATGCCATGTAGATCAGAGGGAGCACAACTAGGGTTAATCGGCTATATCTTTGTCATTCTGTTCCCAATCAGTTTTATTGTGCCCTTCGAGAGTGTTCTCTAGAGATTTGATTCCAAAACATCCCGGGTGCGCTGGGTATGTCATGGAGTGATGGAGATCGAGTTGGAGGGAGCAGAACTAAGGCTAACGCTGCTCAAGTGTCTCTGCAAGCCTCTAACCGACGACGGCGACGGCTAGCGGTCTGCTCCAGGTGAAGGCTAGTAGGTCAGCTGACAACTCCTCCATATGCCATCATTCTTTTGGATCACTAATTTTTTCGTAATGGATGTGTCCGCATAGCAGAACCAGAAGTATCAAGGTACCTTCAGGGAGATTGGTTAATTAGCCAGGTACGCATAAAGTTGTTAATCTAAATAGGAGGCAACTACAACACAACACCAATATGGTGAACCATGTCATGACATGCCTAACATCTGAATGCCGTGTGCAGGGTTTGAATCACGCATAAAGACCACCAGCTGCATGTTCGCACATTATCTTTGTGGTTTAAATAACCATGTTTGCACATTATCTCTGGTATCCCTGTACTCACGTACTTCTTAAAATTTCCCTGGATTTAGAAGCATACGTTTGCATGTCTTTGTGAAGAGGAGATAGGAAGATCTATGTTTTCTTCTTTTCAGTTCATGAAGATGAAGCAATTAGATCATCAGAAGAATCTTTAATCTAATGATTTTTGTCCAATTCACAAGAAGGTTAGCACCATCAATGGTCCTCGACTCATGCTCCAACTAGCACAAAACTATGCCTACGGCCGTGAGAGAACTTGAGTTTTGACGTTGTCCAGTTGTGGACCGTGACCATGTTCTGAACATCTGACCATAGAATGATAGGAGCACCCCGTACCAGGACAAGGAGCAGGCTATGGGTTCCCAGTCTATTCCCCAGCAGGAGCATCTTTTGAGGAGGTCCACGCTATTTACAGGATAGTGAATCTGGTAAGCATCCAATAGATAAAAGAAATCATAATTTTCTGTTGGCAATTTCCATGCAGGGTTCAAACCAATTTATGTTTGAGCGTGCAGTAGAGTATGTGTGCCCCAAGATTTGATGTTTGGCTAAAATATTGTGTTGTTTGCAATTGTCAATGGAGATTTCAAATTTTCTATCTAAATTCGTATGACTAGGTTTTCTTTTACTTAACATGTCTAAAATTCTTATTTGCAAACATTCATGTGTACGTTTTCTGATTTTTACACAAGAAAGAAGCCTACGCGTGTGCATGTTTGTCAGATTTCTGGGAGAAAGAAGCCAACAGAGTACACAATGATTTGGCGAATTTGGATGTTTCCCATGGTCATGCACGAATTTAGTTATTGATCAACTAATCATTCCACCATCTAAGCATCTCAGCCTTCCGGTCGCTTATTTCATTCATCACACGACCACTGTGGCTAGGTGAATGCAGGTAAATCAAAATTCTATACTGAACATTAGGTACCTCCATGCTAAAAGAAAGCTAGCCGGGAGGCACAAGACGGGCCTGCTCGCCTAGCTTTAGAGTTTTTTCTGCATCATTAAGATGACACGACTATAGATTTATAATACTAGATTAATCAACTCCAACGCAAGTGACATGTATTCCTATATTTCCCTGCCCTTCGTAAAGAGTAAAAACTGTAGGAATTCTTACATTATCTCAAACATCTTGGTGTATGTCTATGATCTCTTGCTATAGCTCTGAGGTTGAACGGATTTCCTTATAAGATAAAAAACAAAATTTTGTCAGATATCCTAAATCATCTTTAGATCACTTTGTAAGAGCACCTGACAGAGCTGCATGCCTTACTTGAATGCGTAGAAAATCATGTTAATATAATTAATTGCCCTGAGTGAAATGTTTGAATTATTTTGTTTTCTGTACAAGCTTATATATTATTTGTTTGAAGAAAATAAGAATTGTATATTTTTCATCTTTTATATGGGGGTGCTTCATTATTAAATCTAGAAGTTCGTAATAGATAATATATCATTGTGTTGTTTTAAAACTAACTTGCTCTTTTGGCTGGCAAAATGTTGATACGGAGTCCAGGGGAAAAATTGAGTTAATCGCTGCTTCTTTGCTGAATTAGTTAGTCTTTTTCCTTGTGAAATTTTATTGTCGCCATACACAAGTTATGCAGGGGTAAAAGTACCAATTGTTTTATGGGCATGCTGAGTGCGTATTTCTGTAGTAGAAAATATTGTTATTACCCCAATTTGCTTTGTCAGAGGTATCATTTATGCCCTAATACTCTGTTATGTGGGGCCAAGCCGGCAACATATCTTGAAAATTTTAGCTTGACATATCTTTGTGCCACTCATGCCAACATGTGCTAAGTTGTTTTGAGTATAATCTTAAACAAGTGGAAGGGGACTATTTTATACGTAGTTTAGGTTGTAACATAACAATGCTTGGGCTTTCAGCAAGCAAGTCTGACCAGTTGATAACTTATTTGGTTACCTCCAACATACATATGATTAAGCCCTCAATAAACAATATATATTTGAAAATTGACCTTACCGTGAGAATAATGTTGCTGCTGCAGAGGTATTTCTCTCTTAATTGGCAAGTTTTTGTTTTCAAGGTATCACAGGGGCTAAACTCTTATATTCTTATATAGTCAATATCATGATACATGTTCCACCGCCATGATCACAAGTTCGTGAATGAGCAACTGGTGCACATGGTTCCGTCCTAGCCCACGAAGAACAACATTATGAGGCTGTGAAGAAGGCCGACGTTGAGAGCTAGGTGAAGCACACCACAATGTGATGGCATTGTGATGGATTGAGTAACCCGTGAAGAAGGTCATCCAAAAGAATTTGGTGGTTTTCTTCCTAGGAAACGCAAGAAACTCAAACATGCATGTTCATTCATGGTGGTAAAATAAAATTTGCACAACACTATTTTCTAGCTTATCTGGTACTAATGGGAAGTGTATTATTGAGGAATGCAGATCATTTTATCCCTGCTGCTAGATTTTTCTACCATGTGATCAGTGAAACCAAGGTATATATGATTAAAAATGTTTTATAATGTGAAAATTCTCCAGATGTATAACTTGAGTATATATGTACTTATGGATAGAACAATGGTCATTGAATCAAAGGAATCATATCACAATGTGTAATATCTGCGATGAACTGTCATTTTGTATATATACGGTTATAATGAGACATTCGTAAGATTTTTGGTGCAATGTTGAATATAAACTCCTCAAATCGGTGTGGTCTAACATAATATAAACATCTATTTCAAGTGTTCTTTGAGCGTGTGTTGCTAATTAATTACTGTAAGATATAATTCAACCATGGGGTTTTTGGTTCTGATATTTAATTCTAGGGAAATTCTAAAGCTAAAAATACCAAATAAAATAAATGTAGCCCGTGCGGATGCACGGGTTGATGACTAGTATGCTTAGTTTGTCATGCAATTCCTTGTGGTGAGTGCATCAAGCTCGCAAACATGCCTACATAATTCTGATTTTGCCATGTCCAGTTTTCTGCCAAGTCTGAATCTGTTAACGAAACTTGCTATGTTTACATGGGTGCCATCATATCTTATGATCCTTTTTGGCTTATGGTCAGTAAGAGACTTTTGTTAAATGCTTTGAGTAGTTTCATGCCATGCCTTGCTTTGTTATGTCCTGTTCCTGTAGCATGTTGTTATCTTTCTCTAAACATTGCCTCCTGATGTTAATTCCTGACATGTTAGTGTTTTCACTAAGTCTGTAAAGCTGTTATCTTTTGCACTTTTGCCATGCTTGTTTGAACCTGCTATTGTGTGATTTAGCCGTAGCTCAGTGTTCATATTTTGTCAAGCATCTTGAGTAGATCACTGCCATGTGCTTTGTTGCTATGTTAGAGTGCAGTAGCTTAGTTTCTTGGTGTATTTTAGATGGCATCGTGCTGTTAATCGCAGAATCATGCCATTATTGTTTTGCTTGCCATTTGCAAACCGTGCATCCGATTCCGGTGATCTTTATATCGATTTCGACCGAAATCAACTCATCTTTCCAGCGGCACTCTTAGTTTGCCAAGATGAGGTTTGGTTCAATCTTTTCCTTCCGGAGCACGCATATGCATTGCATATTACATCCCGCATATCATGCCATGTTTTGCATCATGTTGCTTGTGCATTGCACCGTGGTTGATTGTGTTTCCCTTGCTTGTGTTCGTGCTTTGGGTAGAGCCGGGAGATGAGTACGTGATCGAGGAACCCGTTGAGTACGCTTACGAGGATCAAGCTTACGTCAACGCGGAGAACTTTGCAGGCAAGATGACCATACCCTCGAAATCACTTCTATCTTTGCTTGCTAGTTGCTCGCTCTATTGCTATGCCTATGCCGCGATACCTACCACATGCTTATCATGCCTCCCATATTGCCATGTCAAGCCTCTAACCCACCTTGTCCTAGCAAACCATTGTTTGGCTATGTTACCGCTTTGCTCAGCCCCTCTTATAGCGTTGCTAGTTGCAGGTGAAGTTTGGAGTTTGTTCCTTGTTGGAACATGATCATTGTTGGGATATCATTATTATATCTTGTTTACTTTAACGCACCTATATACTTGGTAAAGGGTGGAAGGCTCGGCCTTATGCCTGGTGCTTTGTTCCACTCTTGCCGCTCTAGTTTCCGTCATACCGGTGTTATGTTCCTTGATTTTGAGTTCCTTACGCGGTTGGGTTATAATGGGAACCCCTTGACAGTTCGCTTTGAATAAAACTCCTCCAGCAAGGCCCAACCTCGGTTTTACCATTTGCCACCTAGCATTTTTCCCTTGGGTTTCGCGGACTCAAGGGTCATCTTTATTTTAAACCCCCGGGCCAGTGCTCCTCTAAGTGTTGGTCCAAACTAGAGCCCCTTGCAGCGCCACCTCGGGGAAACTCGGGGGTTGGTTTTAGTTGTACGGATTGCTTATCTGGTGTGCCCTGAGAACGAGATATGTGCAGCTCCTATCGGTATTTGTCGGCACATTTGGGTGGCTTTGCTGGTCTTGTTTTACCATTGTCGAGATGTCTTGTAACCGGGATTCCGAGTCTGATCGGGCCTTCCTGGGAGAAGGAATATCCTTTGTTGACCGTGAGAGCTTGTGATGGGCTAAGTTGGGACACCCCCGCAGGGTTTTGAACTTTTGAAAGCCGTGCCCGCGGTTATGGGCAGATGGGAATTTGTTAATATCCGGTTGTAGAAAACCTGACACTTAACTTAATTAAAATGCATCAACCGCGTGTGTAGCCGTGATTGTCTCTTTTCGGCGGAGTCCGGGAAGAGAACACGGTCTCGTGTTATGCTTGAACGTAAGTAGTTCTAGGATCACTTCTTGATCATAGATTATCGACCGTGCCTTGCTCCTCTTCTCGCTCTCATTTGCGTAAGTTAGCCACCATATATGCTAGAGCTTGCTGCAGCTCCACCTCACTACCATTGCCTACCCATAAGCTTAAATAGTCTTGATCGCGAGGGTTTGAGATTGCTGAGTCCCCGTGACTCACAGATTACTTCCAAAACCAGATGCAGGTGCCGATGATGCCATTCTAGGGGATGCGACCGAACTCAAGTGGGAGTTCGACGAGGATTCATGACGTTACTATGTTTCCTTTCCAGACGATCAGTAGTGGAGCCCAGTTGGCGCGATCGGGGATCTATCACATTTGGGGTTGTCTTTATTTTGGTTCCGTAGTCGGACCTTGATTGTATCCTGGATGATGTAATGCTATATTTATGTATTGTGTGAAGTGGCGATTGTAAGCCAACTCTTTATCTCTTTCTGATTCAGTACATGGGATGTGTAAAGATTACCCCTCTTGCGACATGCCTACAATGTGGTTATGCCTCTAAGTCGTGCTCCGACACGTGGGAGATATAGCCGCATCGTGGGTGCTACAAGTTGGTAATCAGAGCCTTCCCCGACTTAGGAGCCCCTGCTTGATCGAATCGCTAGCGTTGTTTAGTCTAGAAAAATGTTTTGAGTCTTATAGGATTATATATATATATATATATATATCGGAGAGTAGGATTCTTTTTACTCCTCAGTCCCTTCGTCGCTCTGGTGAGGCCTCCTGACGTAGAGTTTTGACTCTTCTCTTCTCAAATTTTCACTAATTTTTTTTAGGATCACGCGGGTATCTTGGAATTGTTCCGATGGTTTTGTGACGAGAACATTGTTCTTGGAGCCTCCTGACATTTAGGGGTTGTGGCAGTGTCCCGGGGAGTTGAGCTTCGAGGTGTTGTCGTCACAATTTTATCGTTCTAGTTCTGGAATACCTGAGATATTATGCTTCCCCTGTATCCCCAACACCTGATTGCATAACCAGAAAGTTTCGGGAGTTTCATAGGTGGGAATTCATGTAGCTCTAGTATTTCTTCTGCAGATATTTGGTTTGTGATTGGGTAATCCTTACCAAGTATTTGTTCATGTCCGTACCTTGTTGTTTTATTCATCTACCTCTATCTAAGTGGCTTCTTAATTTATGGAAGTGTGATCATTTACTTTGGAATTCATTCGTTCATTCTTGTTCGAATGTTAAGGCTATATGTTGCAATTTCGATCCATTTGATTCAGCTTGAATATATGTCTGTCAAGATGCTAACGGATGTCACCCTCTCCAGGATGGCTCCTCCAACGCGTCAGAATCCGGAACCTCCGCCACCACCTCCACCTCCGGAGGCATGGCAAGATGTGATGGCCTCTACCAACGCCAACACACAGATGCTTTTGCAAATCTTGCAAGAGCGCAACCAAGGAAATCAAGGCCATGAAAACAATCAAGTTCAGTTTTCTACCCTCAACTAGTTCCTCGCAAACCAGCCGAAGTCTTTCAGTAACTGTGTCGAGGCCACAGACGCTGATGATTGGCTCATGGATATCTGCAAACATTTTGAGTGTAGCAACGTCAGGCCTGAGGACTTTGTCAAGTTTGCTTCGTTCCAACTCAAAGACCAAGCTGCTGAGTGGTATCAACAATATAAAGATTCCAGAGGAGGTCGTGTGATTACCTGGGATGATTTCCGCCGAGACTTCAAAGCTCACCACATTCCTCAAAGTGTTGTTGAGAGTAAGCGTGAGGAGTTCCGCAATCTGAAGCAAGGCAATATGTCTGTTTACAAATATAACATCCTGTTCCAGAGGCTTGCTCGCTTCGCCAAACAAGACGTCCCTGATGAGAAGAGCATGATTTATCAATTCAGAGGTGGTCTCAGAGAAGATCTGCAACTAGCTCTCGTGCTTTTTGAGCCAAAACAGTATGATGAGTTCTACAACATGGCACTAAAGCAAGAGGCTGCTCAGCTAAAGTGCGATGCTTCTAAGAAGAGAGTCAGGGATGCAACTCCTTCTTCTTCTACTCAAGTGGCAGCTAAGCAGCAAAAGTACTGGTTGCCTCCTCCTCCGTTCCGTCAGCCTTATCAGCAGAAGAGTAAAGGTGGCAATGGATCTTCCCACCCACCCAACCCAGGCTTTCAGAACAAACCGCAGTCTCATGCTCAAAGGTCAAGTGCTCCTTATCACCGTCCGCTCTCAGAGGTTACGTGCAACAAGTGTCAGCAGAAGGGTCACTATGCGAACAAATGCTTCAACCAGAGGCACCTTCCGCCTCCTCCTCCTGTGAGATCTGCTAGCAATGCAGTGGTCAAGCATAATCCCAAGTTTGCAAAGGTCAACATGATGAACGCAGCTCAGGCAAAGGACTCTTCATAAGTGATCATGGGTAACCTTCCTGTTAACGATATTCCTCCAAAAGTCCTTTTTGATACTGGTGCATCGCATTCTTTCATTTCAAGACCTTTTGTGGCTATGCATGATGGTTACTCAAGTATTGCCGAGACCTCTGTCTATTGTTTCTCTGGCCCGACAAATGACTTCTTGAGTATTCGTTCCGGATGTGTCTATCAAGATGGGCGACTATAAGTTTCTGTCTTCTCCTATTGTTCTTGGTGACTCGGATATTGATCTTATTCTCGGAATGGACTGGCTTTCTAAGAACAAGGCTCAGCTTGAGTGTGCTGCTAGGCAGATTCAATTGACACACTCGTCTGAGGATGTGATCATCTATGCCACTCGTGACGATACCATTCAACTGTTTTCTCTCAATGAGAAGGGCGAGCTGAATGCCATCCCTCAGATTCCAGTCGTTTGTGAATATCAAGACGTCTTTCCAGAAGAGCTTCTAGGAATGCCTCCTCACCGGCCAGTTGAATTCGTCATTGATCTTGAGCCTGGCACGGAGCCTGTTTGCAAACATCCTTACAAGCTTGGACTAGAAGAGTTGAAGGAGCTGAAGAAACAACTCGATATACAAGTGCGCATGGGTCTCATCCGACCAAGTTCTTCTCCTTAGGGTTGTGGTGTTCTTTTTGTCAAGAAGAAAGATGGCACGGACTGACTTTGTGTCGACTACCGTCCATCGAACAAGAAGACCATAAAGAACAAGTACCCACTTCCCAACATCAATGAGCTTTTTGAACAACTCAAGGGTGCTCAAGTATTCTCCAAGCTTGACCTCTGTATGGGCTATCATAAGATTCGCATTCGTGAACAAGACATCCCCAAGACAGCATTCAGAACAAGCTATGGTTCCTACGAATACACTGTCATGTCTTTCGGCCTTGTCAACGTTCCTCCAACATTCTCTCGCATGATGAACTTCATCTTCAACCCCTACACAAATGACTTCGTCTTGGTCTATCTCGATGACATTTTGGTCTTTTCCAAGAACAAGGAGGATCATGCCAAGCATTTGAGATTGGTGCTGGACAAACTCAGAGAACATCAGTTCTATGCGAAGTTTTCAAAGTGCGAGTTTTGGCTCGATGAGGTTCTCTACCTTGGGCATATCATATCCACCAAGGGCATAGCTGTTTCCTTGGGCTCGCAAGCTATTGTCGAAGATTCGTTGAGAATTTCTCTAAGATCGCGAAGCCTCTTTTCAGCCTGCTCCAGAAGCATGTGAAGTATGTCTGGACGCCTGAATGTGACATCGCTTTCAACACCCTCAAAGAGAAGTTAGTCACAGCTCCAGTTCTGACTCCTCCTGATGAATCCAAACCATTTGAGGTTTTCTGTGATGCTTCCCTGCAAGGTCTCGGTGCTGTGTTAATGCAAGAGAAGAAAGTTGTGGCCTATACCTCTCGCCAGTTGAAGCCCAACAAAAATAACTACCCCACTCATGACCTCGAGTTGGCGGCAATTGTCCATGCTCTGTTAACATGGAGACATCTCTTGTTGGGAAGGAAAGTGGCCATCTTCACTGATCATAAGAGCCTCAAGTACATCTTCACTCAGCCCAACCTCAACCTTAGGCAGACTCGTTGGGTCGAGATGATTCAAGAGTATAACCCGAGTATTGAATATACTCCAGTCAAGCCCAATGTCATTGCTGACGCTTTGAGCAGGAAGGCTTACTGCAACAGTTTGATTCTCAAGCCCTTCCAACCGGATCTTTGTGAAGCTTTCCGCAAACTTAATCTCCAAGTTGTTCCTCAAGGATTCCTTGCCAACCTCCAAGTCTCTCCTACTTTGGAAGATCAGATTCGTGAGGCTCAACTTCTTGATGCAATGGTGAAGAAGGTGAAGAATGGGATTGCCAAGAGCCAACCCAAGTACAAGTGCTATCGCCTTGATGACAAAGATACTCTTTTCTTTGAGGATCGAATTGTTGTTCCTAAAGGTGACCTTCGTAAAGTCATTATGAACGAGGCTCACAATTCACTCCTATCTATTCATCCTGGAAGTACAAAGATGTACCATGACCTCAAGCAGCCGTATTGGTGGACTCGAATGAAGCGCGAGATTGCTCAGTTCGTGAATGAATGTGATGTCTGCAGAAGAGTGAAAGCAGAACACCAACGGCCAGCTGGTCTTCTCCAACCGCTTGCCATTACAGAATGGAAGTTTGACCATATTGAGATGGACTTCGTGACTGCATTTCCCAAGTCCAAGCATGGCAATGATGCTATCTTTGTTGTCATCGACAAGCTTACTAAAGTGGCTCATTTTCTTTCTATCAAAGAATCTATCACAGCAGCTCAGTTGGCAGAGCTATATACCTCCAGGATTGTCTCCTTGCACGGCATTCCACAGTTGATATATTCAGATCGTGGAAGCATCTTTACTTCTAAGTTCTGGGATTCCTTCCAGAAGGCCATGGGCACCAACATTCAGTTCAGCACAGCCTTCCATCCTCAAACTAGTGGACAAGTCGAGCGAGTAAATCAAATTCTTGAAGATATGCTCAGGGCCTGTGTCATTTCCTTCGGTATGAAGTGGGAAGATTGTCTTCCATATGCCGAGTTCTCCTACAACAACAGCTTCCAAGCGAGTTCGGGCAAGGCCCCATTCGAGATTCTCTATGGCAGAAAGTGCCATACTCCTCTTAATTGGTCAGAGACTGGTGAACGCCAACTTCTTGGCAATGACTTGATCACAGAGGCTGAAAAAATGTGCAAAGTCATTCGTGAAAATCTCAAAGCCACGCAATCGCGCCAGAAGAGTTACTATGATAGCAAGCATCGTGACTTGGCTTTCGAGATCGGAGACCATGTCTACCTCCGCGTCTCTCCAATGAAAGGCACTCGTCGCTTCGGTATCAAAGGGAAGCTTGCCCCTAGATACATGGGTCCTTTCAAGATCATTGGCAAAAGAGGCAACCTCGCCTATCAACTTGAGCTTCCACCCAACTTTGCAAATGTTCACGACATGTTTCACATGTCTCAACTTCGCAAGTGTTTCAAGACTCCTGACAGCACCATCAACTTTGAAGAGATTGATCTCCAAGAAGACCTATCTTATTGCTACCTCTTTAGCACTGCGTTGGTTTTCCCCGAAGAGGAAGGGATAATGCAGCAAAGTAGCGTAAGTATTTCCCTTAGTTTTTGAGAACCAAGGTATCAATCCAGTAGGAGGCTACGCACGAGTCCCTCGCACCTGCACAAAACAAATAAATCCTCGCAACCAACGCAAATAGGGGTTGTCAATCCCTATAGGGCCACTTATGAGAGTGAGATCTGATAGATATGATAAGATAATATTTTTGGTATTTTTATGATAAAGATGCAAAGTAAAATAAAGGCAAAGTAAATAGCAAAATAAATAACTAAGTAGTAGGAGATTGATATGATAAAGATAGACCCGGGGGCCATAGGTTTCACTAGTGGCTTCTCTCGAGAGCATAAGTATTCTATGGTGGGTGAACAAATTACCGTTGAGCAATTGACAGAACTGAGCATAGTTATGAGAATATCTAGGTATGATCATGTATATAGGCATCACGTCCGAGACAATTGGACCGACTCCTGCCTGCATCTACTACTATTACTCCACTCATCGACCGCTATCCAGCATGCATCTAGAGTATTAAGTTAAAAACAGAGTAACACCTTAAGCAAGATGACATGATGTTGAGGGATAGACTCACGCAATATGAAGAAAACCCCATCTTGTTATCCTCGATGGCAAAAATACAATACGTGCCTTGCTGCCCTTACTGTCATCGGGAAAGGACACCTCAAGATTGAACCCATAGCTAAGCACTTCTCCCATTGCAAGAAAGATCAATCTAGTAGGCCAAACCAAACTGATAATTCGAAGAGACTTGCAAAGATAACCAATCATACATAAAAGAATTCAGAGAAGATTCAAATATTATTCATAGATAGACTTGATCATAAACCCACAATTCATCGGTCTCAACAAACACACCGCAAAAAGAAGATTACATCGAATAGATCTCCACAAGAGAGGGGGAGAACATTGTATTGAGATCCAAAAAGAGAGAAGAAGCCATCTAGCTACTAACTATGGACCCGTAGGTCTGAAGTAAACTACTCACACTTCATCAGAGAGGCTATGGTGTTGATGTAGAAGCCCTTCGTGATCGATGCCCCCTCCGGCGGAGCTCTGAAACAGGCCCCAAGATGGGATCTCGTGGATACAGAAAGTTACGGCGGTGGAATTAGGGTTTTGGCTCCGTATCTGATTGTTTGGGGGTACGTGGGTATATATAGGAGGAAGAAGTATGTCGGTGGAGCAACAGGGGGCCCACGAGGGTGGAGGGCGTGCCTGGGGGGGGGGCAGGCGTGCCCCCTACCTCGTGGCCTCCTGTTGATTGGCTTGACGTAGGGTCCAAGTCTCCTGAGTTGTATTCGGTGAGAAAATCACGTTCCCGAAGGTTTCATTCCGTTTGGTCTTCGTTTGATATTCCTTTTCTTCGAAACCCTAAAAAAGGCAAAAAACAACAATTCTGGGCTGGGCCTCCAGTTAATAGGTTAGTCCCAAAAATAATATAAAAGTGGATAATAAAGCCCAACAATGTCCAAAACAGTAGATAATATAGCATGGAGCAATCAAAAATTATAGATACGTTGGAGACGTATCAAGCATCCCCAAGCTTAATTCCTGCCCGTCCTTGAGTAGGTAAATGATAAAAACAGAATTTTTGATGCGGAGTGCTACTTGGCATAATTTTAATGCAATTGTTCTTAATTGTGGTATGAATATTCAGATCCGAAAGATTCAAGACAAAAGTTCATATTGACATAGAAAATAATAATACTTCAAGCATACTAACAAAGCAATTATGTCTTCTCAAAATAACATGGCTAAAGAAATTTATCCCTATACAAAATCATATAGTCTGGCTATGCTCTATCTTCACCACACAAAATATTTAAATCATGCACAACCCCGATGACAAGCCAAGCAATTGTTTCATACTTTTGACATTCTCAAAACTTTTTCAATCTTCACGCAATACATGAGCGTGAGCCATGGATATAGCACTATAGGTGGAATAGAGTGGTGGTTGTGGAGAAGACAAAAAGGGGAAGATAGTCTCACATCAACTAGGCGTATCAACGGGCTATCAAGATGCCCATCAATAGATATCAATGTGAGTGAGTAGGGATTGCCATGCAATGAATGCACTAGAGCTATAAGTATATGAAAGCTCAAATAGAACTAAGTGGGTGTGCATACAACTTGCTTGCTGATGAAGACCTAGGGCAATTTCGAGGAAGCCCATCATTGGAATATACAAACCAAGTTCTATAATGAAAAATTCCCACTAGTATATGAAAGTGATAACATGAGACTCTCTACTATGAAGATCATGGTGCTACTTCGAAGCACAAGTGTGGTAAAAGGATAGTAACGTTGCCCCTTCTCTCTTTTTCTCTCATTTTTTTCTTTTTTCTTTCTCTTTTTTTATTTGGGCCTTTTCTCTTTTTATGGCCTCTTTTCTTTCTCTTTTTTATTTTTCGTCCGGGGTCTCATCCCGACTTGTGGGGGAATCATAGTCTCCATCATCCTTTCCTCACTGGGACAATGCTCTAATAATGATGATCATCACACTTTTATTTTTCATACAACTAAATAATTACAACTCGATACTTAGAACAAGATATGATTCTATATGAATGCCTCCGGCGGTGTACCGGGATATGCAATGATGCATGAGTGACAAGTATGATAGAATTATGAACGGTGGCTTTGCCACAAATACTATGTCAACTACATGATCATGCTAAGCAATATGACAATGATGGAGTGTGTCATAAACGGAACGGTGGAAAGTTGCATGGCAATATATCTCGGAATGGCTATGGAAATGCCATAATAGGTAGGTATGGTGGCTGTTTTGAGGAAGGTATATGGTGGGTGTATGATACCGGCGAAAGGTGCGCGATATTAGAGAGGCTAGCAAAGGTGGAAGGGTGAGAGTGCGTATAATCCATGGACTCAACATTAGTCATAAAGAACTCATATACTTATTGCAAAAATCTACACGTTATCAAAGCAAAGTATTACGCGCATGCTCCTAGGGGGATAGATTGGTAGGAAAAGACCATCGCTCGTCCCCGACCGCCACTCATAAGGAAGACAACAAGTAAATAAATCATGCTCTGACTTCATCACATAAGGGTTCACCATACGTGCATGCTACAGGAATCACAAGCATCAACACAAGTATTTCTCAAATTCACAACTACTCAACTAGCAGAACTTTAATATCACCATCTCCATATCTCAAAACAATTATCAAGTATCAAACTTATCATAGTATTCAACACACTCATAAGAGAATTTTTATTATTTATCTTGCATACCAAGCATATCATGATTTTAAGCAAATTACCATGCTATTAAGACTCTCAAAATAATCTAAGTGAAGCATGAGAGATCAATAGTTTCTATAAAACAAATCCACCACCGTGCTCTAAAAGATATAAGTGAAGCACTAGAGCAAAATTATATAACTCAAAAGATATAAGCGAAGCACATAGAGTATTCTAACAAATTCCAAATCATGTATGGCTCTCTCAAAAGGTGTGTACAGCAAGGATGATTGTGGTAAACTAAAAAATAAAGACTCAAATAATACAAGACGCTCCAAGCAAAACACATATCATGTGGTAAATAAAAATATAGCTCCAAGTAAAGTTACCGATAGAAGTAGACGAAAGAGGGGATGCCTTCCGGGGCATCCCAAAGCTTTGGCTTTTAGTTGTCCTTAGATTATCTTGGGGGTGCCATGGGCATCCCCAAGCTTAGGCTCTTGCCACTCCTTGTTCCATAATCCATCAAATCTTTACCCAAAACTTGAAAACTTCACAACACAAAACTTAAAGTAGAAAATCTCGTGAGCTCCGTTAGCGAAAGAAAACAAAAGACCACTTCAAGGTACTGTAATGAACTCATTCTTTATTTATATGGGTGTTATACCTACTGTATTCCAACTTCTCTATGGTTTATAAACTAATTTACTAGCCATAGATTCATCAAAATAAGCAAACAACACACGAAAAACAGAATCTGTCAAAAACAGAACAGTCTGTAGTAATCTGTAGCTAGCGCAAGATCTGGAACCCCAAAAATTCTAAAATAAATTTCTGGACGTGAGGAATTTATCTATTAATCATCTGAAAAAATAATTAACTAAATAGCACTTTCCAAATAAAAATTACAGCAGTTCTCGTGAGCGCTAAAGTTTCTGTTTTTTTACAGCAAGTTCAACAAGACTTTCCCCAAGTCTTCCCAACGGTTCTACTTGGCACAAACACTAATTAAACACACAAAAAACACAACCAAAACAGAGGCTAAATAATTTATTTATTACTAAACAGGAGCAAAAATCAAGGAATAAAAATAAAATTGGGTTGCATCCCAACAAGCGCTATTGTTTAACGCCCCTAGCTAGGCATAATAAGCAAGAATAGATATAGGTATTGCCATCTTTGGTAGGCAATCCATAAGTGGCTCTCATAATAGATTCATAAGGTAATTTAATTTTCTTTCTAGGAAAGTGTTCCATGCCTTTCCTTAACGGAAATTGGAATCTAATATTTCCTTCCTTCATATCAATAATTGCACCAATCGTTCTAAGGAAAGGTCTACCAAGAATAATAGGACATGAAGGATTGCAATCTATGTCAAGAACAATAAAATTTACGGGAACATAATTCCTATTTGCAACAATAAGAAAATCATTAATTCTTCCCATAGGTTTCTTAATAGTGGAATCCGCAAGGTGCAAGTTTAGAGAGCAATCATCAAAATCACGGAAACCTAACAAATCACACATAGTCTTTGGAATCGTGGAAACACTAGCACCCAAATCACATAAAGCATAGCATTCACGATCTTTAATTTTAATTTTAATAGTTGGTTCCCACTCATCATAAAGTTTTCTAGGGATATAAACTTCCAATTCAGGTTTTTCTTCATAAGATTGCATCAAGGCATCAACGATATGTTTACTAAACGCTTTATTTTGACTATAAGCATGAGGAGAATTTAGCACGGATTGCAACAAGGAAATACAATCAATCAAAGAGCAATTTTCATAGTTAAATTCCTTGAAACCCATAATGGTGGGTTTAGCAACATTTAGGGTTTTAATTTCTTCAATCCCACTTTTATCAAATTTAGCATCAAGATCAAAAGATTCAGAATTCTTGGAACGCCTTCTAGGTAAAGGTGGATCATATTCAGTCCCATCATTATCAAGATTCATATTGCAAAACAAAGATTTAATAGGGGACACATCAATAACTTTTAGATCTTCATCATTATTTTCATAGCAACTCGGTTTAGCGGCCATCTTATTAACTAAGGTAGCCTGCTTATTCGAAATTTCAGCAATTAATTTCTCAAGATGAGCAAGCTGGGACTTTAAACCATCGAATTCTTTAGACATATCATCAAGCTCTTTATTCATAAAACTCATAAAATTTTCCGGTTCTTTAAGCTCATTTCTGAAGAAACTATTATGTTCAAATTGCAAAACCATGAAACTCCTAACATTGCTTTCGATCTCTTCTAATCTTTTAAGGTGAAGGTCACCAAATTTAGTATTATCTTGAGCCATCGCGACGAACAAGCAAACTAACACACAAGCAAACAAAAAGCAAGCGGACAAAAAGGGCAAATAGAGAAAGAGAGGGAGGATAGAGAGAGAGGGGGCGAATAAAACGGCAAGGGTGAATTGGGGGGAGAAGAAAATGAGAGGCAAATGGCAAATAATGTAATGCGGGAGATAAGGGTATGTGATGGGTACTTGGTATGTTGAGTTTTGCGTAGACCTCCCCGGCAACGGCGCCAGATATCCTTCTTGCTACCTCTTTTAGCACTGCGTAAGTATTTCCCTCAGTTTTTGAGAACCAAGGTATCAATCCAGTAGGAGGCTACGCGCGAGTCCCTCGCACCTGCACAAAACAAATAAATCCTCGCAACCAACGCAAATAGGGGTTGTCAATCCCTATAGGGCCACTTACGAGAGTGAGATCTGATAGATATGATAAGATAATATTTTTGGTATTTTTATGATAAAGATGCAAAGTAAAATAAAGGCAAAGTAAATAGCAAAGTAAATAACTAAGTAGTAGGAGATTGATATGATAAAGATAGACCTGGGGGCCATAGGTTTCACTAGTGGCTTCTCTCGAGAGCATAAGTATTCTACGGTGGGTGAACAAATTACTGTTGAGCAATTGACAGAATTGAGCATAGTTATGAGAATATCTAGGTATGATCATGTATATAGGCATCACGTCCGAGACAATTGGACCGACTCCTGCCTGCATCTACTACTATTACTCCACTCATCGACCGCTATCCAGCATGCATCTAGAGTATTAAGTTAAAAACTGAGTAACGCCTTAAGCAAAATGACATGATGTAGAGGGATAGACTCATGCAATATGAAGAAAACCCCATCTTTTTATCCTTGATGGCAACAATACAATACATGCCTTGCTGCCCTTACTGTCACCGGGAAAGGACACCGCAAGATTGAACCCAAAGCTAAGCACTTCTCCTATTGCAAGAAAGATCAATCTAGTAGGCCAAACCAAAACTGATAATTCGAAGAGACTTGCAAAGATAACCAATCATACATAAAAGAATTCAGAGAAGATTTAAATATTATTCATAGATAGACTTGATCATAAACCCACAATTCATCGGTCTCAACAAACACACCGCAAAAAAAAGATTACATCGAATAGATCTCCACTAGAGAGGGGGAGAACATTGTATTGAGATCCAAAAAGAGAGAAGAAGCCATCTAGCTACTAACTATGGACCCGTAGGTCTGAAGTAAACTACTCACACTTCATCGGAGAGGCTATGGTGTTGATGTAGAAGCCCTCCGTGATCGATGCCCCCTCCGGCGGAGCTCCGAAATAGGCCCCAAGATGGGATCTCGTGGATACAGAAAGTTACGGTGGTGGAATTAGGGTTTTGGCTCCGTATCTGATCGTTTGGGGGTACGTGGGTATATATAGGACGAAGAAGTACGTCGATGGAGTAACAGGGGGCCCACGAGGGTGGAGGGCGCGCCTGGGGGGGGGGGGGCAGGCGCGCCCCCTACCTCATGGCCTCCTGTTGATTTGCTTGACGTAGGGTCCAAGTCTCCTGAGTTGTATTCGGTGAGAAAATCACGTTCCCGAAGGTTTCATTCCGTTTGGACTCCGTTTGATATTCCTTTTCTTCGAAACCCTAAAACAGGCAAAAAACAACAATCTGGGCTGGGCCTCCGGTTAATAGGTTAGTCCCAAAAATAATATAAAAGTGGATAATAAAGCCCAATAATGTCCAAGACAGTAGATAATATAGCATCGAGCAATCAAAAATTATAAATATGTTGGAGATGTATCACTTATCATGAGCATCCCGTTGCTATTTTTGAAGAAACTGAGCGCAAGACTCACAACAAGTCTATCAAATTCCTGAAAGTGAAGTGGTCACATCATTCCGACCGAGAGGCCACCTGGGAACGCGAGGACCACCTCCGTTCCGAATACCCGGAGTTTTTCCAGTCCTAGATCTCGGGACGAGATCCTTTCGTAGTGGAGTGTTGTAACACCCCGGATGTAATTTGCCATATTTGTATTCCAACTCTTGCCATTTTCAGCTCTAAGTTATGATATTCCCTCATGGTTGGGTTTTGTCTTCATTTTGCTTTTTGTTCATGTCATGCATCTCATATCATGTCATCATGTGCATCGCATTTGCATACGTGTTCGTCTCATGCATCTGAGCATTTTCCCCGTTGTCCGTTTTGCATTCCGGCACTCCTACGTCCTCCGGCGCCCCTCTTTTGCCTCTTTTCATGCGCGAGTGTTAAACGTTCTCGGGTTGGACCGAGACTTGCCAAGCGGCCTTGGTACACCACCGGTAGACCGCCTGTCAAGTTTTGTGCCATTTGGAGTTCGTTTGATACTCCGATACGTCTCCAACGTATCTACTTTTCCAAACACTTTTGCCCTTGTTTTGGACTCTAACTTGTATGATTTGAATGGTACTAACCCGGACTGACGCTGTTTTTAGCAGAATTGCCATGATGTTGTTTTATGTGCAGAAAACAAAAGTTCTCGGAATGACCTGAAACTCCACGGAATATCTTACAATAAATAATAAAAAATCCTCGCCAAAGATGAAGACCAGGGGGCCCACACCCTTCTCACGAGGGTGGGGGGCGCGCCCCCTAGGGCGTGCCCCCTACCTCATGGCCCCCCTGGAGACCCCCCCGACTACAACTCCAACTCTATATAACTGCTTTCAGGGAGAAAAAAATAAGAGAGAAGAAATCATCGCATTTTACGATACGGAGCCGCCGCCAAGCCCTAAAACCTCTCGGGAGGGCTGATCTGGAGTCCGTTCGGGGCTCCCGAGAGGGGGATTCGTCGCCGTCGTCATCATCGACCATCCTCCATCACCAATTTCATGATGCTCACCGCCATGCGTGAGTAATTCCATCGTAGGCTTGCTGGACGGTGATGGGTTGGATGAGATTCACCATGTAATCGAGTTAGTTTTGTTAGGGTTTGATCCCTAGTATCCACTATGTTCTGAGATTGATGTTGCTATGACTTTGCTATGCTTAATGCTTGTCACTAGGGCCCGAGTGCCATGATTTCAGATCTGAACCTATTATGTTTTCATCAATATATGAGAGTTCTAGATCCTATCTTGCAATACTATAGTCACCTATTATGTGTTATGATCCGTTAACCCCGAAGTGACAATAATCGGGATACTTACCGGTGATGACCGTAGTTTGAGGAGTTCATGTATTCACTATGTGCTAATGCTTTGTTCTGGTTCTCTATTAAAAGGAGACCTTAATATCCCTTAGTTTCCATTAGGACCCCGCTGCCACGGGAGGGTAGGACAAAAGATGTCATGCAAGTTCTTTTCCATAAGCACATATGACTATATTCGGAATACATGCCTACATTACATTGACGAATTGGAGCTAGTTCCGTGTCACCCTATGTTATGACTGTTACATGATGAACCGCATCCGGCATAATTATCCATCATTGATCCGATGCCTATGAGCTTTCCATATACTGGTTTACGCTTATTTACTTTCCCGTTGCTATTGTTATAATCAGTACAAAACACCAAAAACATTACTTTGATTTCATTACTCTTTTGTTACCGTTACCATCACTATCATATTACTTTGCTACTAAACACTTTGCTGCAGATAGTAAGTTTCCAGGTGTGGTTGAATTGACAACTCAGCTGCTAATACTTGATAATATTCTTTGGCTCCCCTTGTGTCGAATCAATAAATTTGGGTTGAATACTCTACCCTCAAAAGCTGTTGCGATCCCCTATACTTGTGGGTTATCAAGACAAATTTCTGGCGCCGTTGCCGGGGAGCATAGCTCTATTCTTTGTGTCACTTGGGATTTATATCTGCTGGACACTATGAAGAACTTGAGAGATCCAAAAACCAAGATCTATCCCTCAACTACGAGGGGAGGTAGGGAACTGCCATCTAGCTCTGCACTTGATTCACCTTCTGTTATGAGTAAGCTTGCGACACCTACACCTACTTCTGCTATTCGTTCTGATATGTCGCATGTTATTGATGATGCTACTTCTGCTATGCATGATACTTATGATGAAACTACCTCTATGCCTGATACTACTATGCCACTTAGTGATTTTCTCGAGGAACGACTTGCTAGGGCTAGAGAGATTGAAAATATATAATCTGATTATGAAGATGAAAGTGACGATGAAGAATCACTTGTTATTCCTGAGGGTTATTTATTTGATCAAGATGCTTCTTTAGCTATTTTAGCTTGCAAAGGTAGATATGAACTCAAAAGGTTTTTAGCTAAATGGAATAAGCAATCTCCAAATGCTAGGATGAGACCTGACCCTGCTTTTGCTACTTCACCTATATGTGTTGCTGATAAGGATTATGAATTCTCTGTTGATCCTAATATAATTACTTTGGTTGAATCTGATCCTTTTCATGGCTATGAATCTGAAACTGTTGTAGCACATCTTACTAAATTAAATGATATAACCACCCTGTTCACTAATGATGAGAGACCTCGCTACTTTTATATCCTTCAAATATTTCCATTCTCATTAAAGGGTGATGCTAAGATCTGGTTTAATTCTCTTGATCCTGTTTGTGTGCATAGTCCCCAGGATGTGATTTATTACTTCTATACTAAATATTTCCCTGCTCATAAGAAACAAGCTGCTTTAAAGGAAATATACAACTTTGTGCAAATTAAAGAAGAGAGTCTCCCACAAGCTTGGGGGAGGCTTCTCAAGTTACTTAATGCTTTGCCTGATCATCCTCTTAAGAAAAATGAAATACTTGATATCTTTCATAATGGACTAACACTACAAAAAAAAAGACACATCCGTGACATTTTGGGCCGAACAAATTTTTTTTCTGTCATACATATGACACTTCTATGACGATAATTGTGACAAAACCCGGTATCATCATAGATGTGGTGGGCTCCTACTTCTATGACAAAAAATCATGACAGAAAATGGGCTTTTCGTCCTGGGAGGGCCGGAGACGCAACTGCATGACATTCTTTGGGCCGTCCATGACGGAAAAAACCATGGTAGAAGCGAGGGGGAGGAAAATTTCGGGGAGTTCCCGGTTATGGTGGGAGGTCGGGAGCCGAGCGATGCGCGTTTCTCTCGTACACGTACGCGCGTGTGTGTGAGGCGTTGGCTCTAACTGAACCCGAGCGAGGCGTTGGGCTCTAACTGAACCCGAGCGATTGCACTGCAGGCTACGCGTTACTGAACCCAAGCGATCGATCGATGGCTGTTAACTGAACCCGATCGAGCGATTCCTTGGCTACTACTGCTAACTGAAGCCGATCGATGGGATGAACAGTGAGCATTACGGGGGGGGGGGGGAGGGGGGTTGGATGAACAGTGAGTGGTAGCGTTGCCTCTGGATGAATAGGACCCCGTGGTGTGGTGGAGGGCTGGATGAACAGTAGACGGTGGAGGGGTGCCCGTGGAGGGGTGGATGAACATGACCCCGTGGTGTGGAGGGCAGGATGAACAGTAGACGGTGGAGGGGTGCCCATGGAGGGGTGGTTGAACAGGACCCCATGGTGTGGAGGGCTGGATGAACAGTAGACGGTGGAGGGGTGGTTGAACAGTAGCCGGTGGAGTAGCGCGCGGTGGAGGCTGGATGAAAAGGAGCCCGTGGAGGCTGGAGGAGGTCGACGGTGGATGAACAGTAGCTCGTGGAGGCTGGAGGGGGTCGACGGTGGAGATGAACAGTATCCCGTGGAGTCCGTTTTGCGGTACGCCACACCCCTCCTGATGAACAGGACCCCCGTTTCGATCGTAGCGCTCCAACACAAGTCCGTTTCCTCCGTTTTGCGGTACGCCACACCCCTCCTGATCAACAGGACCCCCGTTTCGACCATAGGAGGTCTGTTTCCTCCGTTTTGTGGTACGCCACACCCCTCCCGATCAACAGGACCCCCGTTTCGACCGTAGGAGGTCCGTTTCCTCTGTTTTGCGGTACGCCACACCCCTCCCGATCAACATGACCCCCGTTTCGACCATAGGAGGTCCGTTTCCTCCGTTGTGCAGTACGCCAGACCTCGTTTCCATCGCCCCTTCCGTCCAAGCCCTCCCGATGAACACGACCACGCATTCTGTTCCGACCCAGCCGTGTTGCCTCCCGATGAACACGACGCATTCCGTTGCCTCCCCATGAACACGACGACGACGATGTTTCTCCGTTCCGACCCAGCCATGTACACGAGCCCTCGCCATACGTATGCGCGAGTAGGCGTTCGAGACCCCACCCGTATGTACACATACGTGGCCGTATTTTCTTTCTTGCATCCTGGCCGGTGTACGTACATGTACATGCTTCATGCGCGCCTCTACTACGACACGTGCACGCCTCTACATCCACCAGTATATATGTACGTACACGTTCGCGACCAGAATGACAACGCTACGTACGCTTCGACCAGGTGGGTCCCGGCTGTCAGGAACTTCCTTGCGTGTGAAGGTGTAGCTGATGGGTCCCAGCAGTCAGGGGGAAACGTTTTTTTCGTGAAATACGGTGGTCCATCCGGTGGGTCCCTGTTGTCAGGTGGAGGAATCATTATTTTCCGCGTAATAAGGAGGCACTTCCTTGTTGCCGCCGTGGACCCAGCTGTCAGCCTCTCCACGTACAGTCCACGTCCGATGGAAGTCGTTCCTTGACCACGTTGACCACGCCGCACCGAGAGCACCAGGGCGGTGGACGACGGCGAGGCCTAGGAAGGGGATGACGGGGAGCCGGGGAAGACGCGGCAGTGGAAGCCCGCGCGCGCGGAGAGGTGTACGAGGGTTCACTGGTTCGGCTGCGGTGTGAGGCTGCCGTCGCCGCAGGGCCTGGCCAGCGGTGGGAATAGTAGGGGGCGGTGAGACCTCCGCGGCAGCACAGCCGGCCACGGGAGGCAGGAGCATGCGGCACGACCGGCGCTGCTTTGGGCGGCTGGAGCAAGAAGACCAGAGGTTGAAGAAGCACTACGGCCGTTGGATGGACATCGTACGGTCAATGGAGCTAGAATCGTTCATATTGACTAAGTTGACAAAGCCCTTCGTCCCCGTCAACTTAGTAGGCCCACAAGTCAGCCTCCCACCAAGGTGGGTCCCAGCTAGCCGGGGGAGTATTCATTTTTGTGCGTAATAAGGAGCACTTCCGGTAGGTCTGAGCTGACAACGGGGGGAATGTTTTTTTTCGTGAAATACGGTGGCCCGTCCGGTGGGTCCCAGCAGTCAGGGGGAAATGATTTTTTTTGCAAAATACTGGTGGCCCGTCTGGTGGGTCCCTGCTGTCAGGTGGAGGAATAATTATTTTGCACGTAATAAGGAGGCACTTCCTTGCTGCGGCCGTGGACCCAGCTGTCAGCCTCTCCACGTACAGTCCACGTCCGATGGAAGCCGTTCCTTGACCACTTTGACCACGCCGCGCCGAGCGCACCAGGGCGGTGGACGACGGCGAGGCCTAGGAAGGGGACGAAGCGGAGCCGGGGAAGACGCGGCAGTGGATGCCCATGCGTAGAGGAGTACGAGGGCACTGGTTCGCTGCGGTGTGAGGCTGCCGTCGCCGCAGAGTAACAGGGTGTGTGGGTGAGTAGAGGGATGGCCTGGCCAGCGGTGGGAGTAGTAGGGGGCAGTGAGGCCTCCGCCGCATCGCAGCCGGCCACGGGAGGCAGGAGCACGAGGCACGACCGCTGGTTTGGGCGGCTGGAGCAAGAAGACCAGAGGTTGAAGAAGCACTACGGCCGTTGGATGGACATCGTACGGTCACTGGAGCTAGAATCGTGCATTATTGACTAAGTTGACAAAGCCCTTCGTCCCCATCAACTTAGTAGGCCCACAAGTCAGCCTGCCGCTATACTGCGTCCCAGCTAACAGGGGGAATATTCATTTTTTGTGCGTAATAAGGAGGCACTTCCTTGCATGCGAAGATATAGCTGGTGGGTCTGAGCTTTCAGCGGCGGTAACGTTTTTTTCGCGAAATACAGGGGCCCTTTCAATGGGCCCCTGATGTCAGGTGGAGGAATCATTATTTTGCGCGTAATAAGGAGGCATTTCCTTGCGTGCGGCTGTGGACCCAGCTGTCGGCCTCTCCACGTACAGTCCACTTCAGATGCATGTTGGTCGTTGACCATGTTGACCAGGCCGCGCCGAGAGCACTAGGGCGGTGGACGACGGCGAGGCCTAGGAAGGGAACGACACAAAGGCAGGGAAGACTCGACAGTTGTTTCCCACGAGGAGGGGAGTACGACTGTATGAGGGTTTACTGGTTCGTCTGCCGTCGCCGGGGAATAACAGCAGGTGTGGGTGAGTAGAGGGATGGCTAGGCCAGCGATGGGAGTACAGTGGGGCGGTGAGGTCTGCGCGGCAGCACAGCCGGCCGCGGGGAGGAGGGAGCAGGCAGTCCTGCCGGCGCTTGTTTGAGCGGCTGGAGCAGGAAGAGTAGAGATTGAAGAAGCACGACGGCCATTGGATGGACATCCAATAGTCACTGCTTGTGCGTCAACCTTTTTTTAGGAAAGCCTCAAATCTGTGGAAAACAACATACAACCCATCTGTCATTATTTCTAATAATTTTCAGCCCATTTGCTAATTCTTAAGGTTTTTTTGGAGCCCATATTCTTTTTGTTAGCATTACAGCCCAAATTGTGGCCACGGTTAAAAAATTATACGAAATTTTGCATATTTCGGTGCAGTCCGAACTGTTTTTAATCCCGAAATTTCGACTCACATTCAAACTGATTTAAAAAATAAATGTATATCAATATAAAATCCAACAAATTCTCCACGCATAAAAATTAATGTAATTTAAAATGTTGAAATGAAAAAAAAGATATTTGAAACTAATTGCCGGTTTGATGTGTTTTAAAAATGTACATCCCATTTCTCAGTACTGATGGGCCATTTTCTCGGCCAGCCGAATGAAAGCTCTCCTCGTCTTGAAAGATTTGCAGCCCAACAGGCCTGACAAAGCGACTTACTTGGCAAATCACAAAAAAACTGGGTTGTGGCCGTGGACCCAGCTGTCAGCCTCTCCACGTACAGTACTCTTCCGATGGAAGTCATTCCTTGACCACGTTGACCATGCCGTGCGGAGAGCACCACGGCGGTGGACGACGGTGAGGCCTAGGAAGGGGACGACGCGAAGCCGAGGAAGACATGGTAGTGGAAGCCCGTGCGGAGAGGAGTACGAGGGTTCATTGGTTCGGCTGCGGTGTGAGGCTGCCGTCGCCGCAGGGCCTGGCCAGCGGTGGGAATAGTAGGGGGCGGTGAGGCCTCTGCGGCAGCACAGTCGGCCATGGGAGGCAGGAGCATGCGGCACGACCGGCGCTGCTTTGGGCGGCTGGAGCAAGAAGACCAGAGGTTGAAGAAGCACTACGCCCGTTGGATGGACATCGTACGGTCACTGGAGCTAGAATCGTTCATATTGACTAAGTTGACAAAGCCCTTCGTCCCCGCCAACTTTTTTGGCCCACAAGTCATCCTCCCACTATGGTGGGTCCCAGCTAGCAGGGGGGTATTCATTTTTTTGTGCGTAATAAGGAGGCACTTCCTTGCGTGCGAAGATATAGCTGGTGGGTCCGACATGTCAGCGGGGGGGAACATTTTTTCACGAAATACAGAGGCCCTTCCGGTGGGTCCCAGCTGTCAGGAAGTGGGTCGCACCCTCGCCGGCACGCGCACCACAGCCGATTGTTCATCGCAACCCACTGCCGTTGGTGTGGTGCCACTACTGCAAATCACGCAGAGTCATCCGTCGCGTCTCAACCACAATCTGCAACCCTGGCCGAGTCTTCTACAAATGCCCGAATCATGGGGTAATAATATGTTTAAGTGTTGTTCTGCTGCTTTCAGTTGCTGATTTTTTAATAGTTTGGTTGATGATCTACCAATTTGATTCGTGGAGAAAAGGGAAGATTCGTGTGATTTGTATTTCTGGGAAGTTGCTGATGTGGGGGAATGCAACTATGCTGATTATTTGGTTAGCCGAGGAATCCCAATACCAGCAGGTTGGGGTGTTGGACAAGTAACTGAAGGAACGACAGAAGAGGAAGATGCAGAGCAGAAGGTTAAAGATGCAGTTCCTCTGATCATGGCCAAGCAACAGCTGCTGAACAGCCTTGACAGCAATGAGGAGATGAAAGAGCTTGTGAAGATAATTGGCAAAATCGATGTGCTCTGTAGGATGATTGTCTCTTTATTTGCAGTGTATGTAGCACTCGTGATGTATTCAGTGGCTACGACGTGAGCACTTTGCTGAAACTAGTAATGAATGAAACCTGTGTAGCAGGCTGGGCATAGTGTTTTGAACATCTAATGATTTCTATTAACAGAAATCATGGGGTATCCCCTTTTGCTCATATAACTAAATAAATAGCAGAGGCCCTGTCGGGTCAGCTTTGTTCTCATTCGAAGATATCGAGCAAATTGCAGTCCAACAACAAACTATGTCATCAAATTCAAGTTTCACAGCCAAATATGAGTACAACTAAACAACAATGTTATCATGTTTTAGTTGTCATAGAATCACCAAACACAAATCAGCATACATAACAAGTGATGTTCTCACAACAAAATACTAAACAACATGTTCATCAGGTTTCAGTTGTCATAGCAAACACAATTTCACATAGTAGATAAAAAACGTCTTCTGACAGGCAAATATGACAAAAGCAATGTAATCATCATCCGCATCAGCAGCGTCAACATCTTCGCCATGTGTATCAGTCTGAATCATAATTCCCCACCGTGTCATCTTCTTCTTCGTCCTCAACGTCCTCGAACGTTGGCTTCTTCTTGATCAACTCTTGTATGTCCACAGCACGACAGACAATCTTTTCGCCGGCGTCATTGACGTGATGGTTCTCAAAGATATTAGGAACATTTGTGTTATCTTGTACATCAGGAGCAGTGTAAGCATCATCTTGTTGTGCAACTTCATTAAACGAATTCCTCTGCTCAAACCTTTGCAATACTCTCCAGTCATCGCTACGTGCAAATGTGTCTTCCAAGAAAAATATCTGTGTTGCTTGATTTGCCAAAATAAAAGGCTCGTTGGTCTGGTACGCCGCCTTGACATTGATGGATTTGAAATAATCATCAGCTCTGGGTTTTGCGATCCTGGAAAATAGGTTATACCAACGACAGCACAACAGAACCACACACCGATGATCCTCGAAACTAGAGATATAATGCAACTGAACAATGTCTGTTATGTTAGCATACATTTCAGTTCTCTCTTTGTCATACGTATCTGTGCTCATGATGGCACTGGTTTGTGTCTTGCTGCCTTCGTCTCGTGCAAGGGTGTTGTAGCGCACATCTCCAACAACGCAAGATTCATAATGTCTTACCCGAGTATCAGGACCCATTGCTAGTGAGTAAAGGGCATCATCAACTGCCTGCCCATCCTCCCGCATCTTCTTAACCTATGGTTAGAAAATAAACAAGGTGATCATCTTATGTACTCAATATATTAAAAAAACTGACAGTGCACTTCAAAAGCTTACATGGTTCTTGAACCATTTCGCAAATCCTGCCATAACCAGTTTGTCAATGTTTCTTGGATTTTGCGGAAGTAAATCCTCTTTGTAGATGCCGCACAACATAGTGATCGCGTCAAACATCTAAATATATAAGAATGTGCTGCAAGTTTGGTAGATTACGATGTATAAGCTGCAGTACTGCACTTACTTGATATAAGGTAGTATCTCAGGACAGTTATTCAACACATACCAAACCATTTTGTCCAAATCTTTAGGTTTGTCCTCTTGTCGACTCTTCCCTGTAACTCGAACAGAATAATCGAAAACATTGAGCCCGGGATTGTCTTCACCCACCTCTTTGCTAAGCTGATCAGCTGTTTCAATGTATTTTGAGCAGAATGTCAACGCTTCTGTAGCAATGTAGGCCTCTGCAATGGAACCCTCGGGTCTAGCTCTGTTCCTAACATAGACCTTGAAAGTGCCTAGCCGCCTTTCAATAGGGTACATCCAGCCATACTGTACTGGACCTCTAAGTAGTGCCTCATCAGGTAGATAAAAAGCCAAATGCACCATCACATCAAAGAAGGCTGGAGGATATATCTTCTCAAGGTTGCATAGGATAGTTGGTATCTTGTCTCTAAGACGCTCCAAAGCATCTATCCTGATATTCCTACTGCAGAGTTCCCTGAAGAATTGTCCCAACTCTGCAACTGCTCTTTATAAGTCAGGGCGGCCCAATCCTCTAAGGATAGCAGGTAAAACCCTTTGAAGTAGGACGTGGCAGTCATGAGTTTTCAACCCTTGTACCTTGTTTCCATCTGCACTGACTCTCCCTTCAGGGTTGGAAGCAAATCCATGTGGGAATCTCACACGTGACAGGACCTCGCAGAATTCTTTTCTTTTTACCTTGTCCAAGACGTACACAGCTGGTGCCATATCTCGTGGTTTACCTTCATCTTGCACCTGCAAATCCTGTCTGATACCCAGGTGTGTCAAATCAATCCTAGATTTTAAGGTATCTTTCGTCTTGCCTTCAATATTAAGAAGTGTGCCGATAATGCTGTCACATATATTTTTCTCGATGTGCATCACATCAAGATTATGCCGTAGATCCAAATCTTTCCAATACTCCAAGTCCCACAAAGTGGACCTGCGGGTAAACAATAATCTCTCTTCTGCCCTGCCATGCTTCCTTTTCCCGCTACCATTATCAGGATGGTTTCCTGGTGTAATATGCCTGACCTTCTCTAATTCCACTTGCAACTCCTTGGCGGTGAGCCTCTTTGGTGCATCACGGTTTTCATGCTTTGCATTGAACACATGTCTTCGGTATTTTCTAGGAAGCGGCTTGTCCTTGGAAAGGAAACGACAGTGTCCAATGTGACAGATCTTGCTAAGTATTGCGTATGACAGCGGATTCTTGTCACAGAGAACACATGCATTGTAACCATGTGTCGTTCGCCCTGACATAGTGCCCAAAGCTGGATAATCATGGATGCACCAAATTATAACAGCACGCAGAAAGAAATCAGCTGGTGGGCTGCTATATAGGTCTCGAGTGAGAACACCCTTCCATAGCTGTTGAAGTTCCTCCACAAGAGGCTCCATGAACAAATCAAAATCCTTTCCAGGACTTTTTGGACCTGGGATGAGCAAGGCCATCATGTAGTTTGATTCTTTGGTGCAGACATTTGGAGGCATGTTGTAAGGGATAACAAGCACTGGCCACATGCTATATGTGGCGCTCTGGTGGCCAAATGGGTTAAATCCATCTGAAGCTAAGTCAAGTCTAATGTTTCTCGGGTCAGTAGCAAACTCTTTGTGTTTATCATTGAAGATTTTCCACTCACTACCATGAGATGGATGGCTCATTACATTCTAATCTCTGTACTCTTGGTTCCTAGAATGCCATAGTACATCCTCTCTTGTTTCAGCATCATGAAACAACCTCTGCAATCTTGGTGTAATTGGAGAATGTCTCAGAACATTATGAGGAATCCTCTTCACATCATCGCCATCTTTCCATCTTGATGATTTGCATTTCGGGCATTCACTTAAGTTGGCATAATCCTTCTGGAACAGAACACAATTATTCTTACAAACATGGATCATATCATATCCAATTCCAACTGCACGAAGGAAATTCTTCATTTTAATGTAGATGTGTGGCAGCTCAGACGCAGCTGGGAAAGATTCGTGGAAAGCAGCCAACATCGCATCGAATTATTTGTTGGTCATCCGCTCAGATGTCTTCACCTGAAGAAAGGTGACCATAGCTGAGAATACTGACAGCTTATTTCCTGGGGTGACAGCAATGTTGCATTGTTCCAACATGAGGGCCCACCGTTTTTCTTCTGCAGGTGAAAGTTCACGGAATGCACGAGCATTTCGTAGCATTGTTTCAATGTTGGTCAAGCTCACTGGCTCCGCCACCACCACCACCTCCTCCTCTTCCACCTGAGCATCAGGCAGATCAAGATGGTGATCTGCTGCTTCCACGTAGTCAATAACATTGACGTTCACGGCTTCACCATGATGAACCCACCTAGTATATGTGACCGACATCCCATACAAGTGTAGATGATTTTGCACAGTTGACTGGGGTCTTGTAACTGAATTCATACAACTGCTACACGGGCAGAGCACATCTGATTTCGGACCACCGTACTCAGCTCTGATAAAGTTCATGAAGTTTTCAACCCCCTCGACATATGCAGTGGAGAATCTTCGAGCAGAAGTTATCCAAGTCATGTCCATCTGTTAGACATACAAATTAGTTCTTCTACTAGATATTACAGGAAAAACATATATGCTTTTTTATGAAGTCCAGAAAAAAAATACCTAGGTCGATGTCTAAAGCTATGGCAAGATATTTGGACGAGCAGATCTAAGTAACGAAATATATGTAAAGCTAATTCAGCAAACATATTTGAGAGCCAAATTATGGCAGGCTGTTTCAGCAGTCAATGAGGCCGAGCACACAGCCATCGAACTATCGAAGGCCATCGGAGCAACAAAGATCGAGTATAAAACGGTGTAGAGCTATTTCACCTAACAGATTGGCTACTAGACCATGGCAATCTACGTCACAATAAATATATGGCAGGATATTTTAGCAACTAATCGGCCTTGGCATGCCATCTTAGCTAAGCAGATTGAGTGCAGAACAGGGCAAGGAAGCTTCTTAAGAAGAGCATATTGACAGTAAACTACTTCGGCAAACAGTGAGATTAACAACGTCTATCAGCTAACATTCAGTGCTACACCGACATGAACGGGGCCTCAGTCTAGAATGCGCATACCGTGGGAGAAGCTGACCGCCGTGCGTCTCCACACGAACGTCGCCAGCAGTGGCGGCGCTGACCGCCGTGCACCTCCAAAAGAACGTAGCCAGACGTGGTGGCGTGGCTAGAGGACGGCAGTCTACGAGAGCGTACTGTGGGAGCGAGAGGATCGCCGAACCGCGGCGCCGACGTATCTGGCGAGGAGGGCGGCTTTGGCGGAGTGAATGGAGTGGAGGGGGACAGGGGGTGGGGGGTTTGGGGAATATTATTGGCTAGTTGGCCGAAGGGCGGTTGAATCGGATTTGGGGGGGGGGGTTGGGTGTGTGGGGGAGAGGATTTTCGCGCGATGGGCGGGGGGAGTTTGGCGCATGGTCAGTTTCTCCAAGTGCAGTCCCACGTGTCAGTGAAGAGGCAAGCCGAAGCGCGTTCCGTTTGCGTGAGCCGTGTGCAGGACCGAACGTGTGTGGGGTGCAATGCGACCGCGACAGGAGTGCTGTCAGTGTACCGCATTTTTTCCTTTTAAACTAGGTGCTTCGCGCCCACAAAAAAAAATCTGTTGCTTCGCACGATCCATCGATACTACTACTAGTAATCTGGTAATCCCGACTAAAATGGCGCGGCCGGGTCTTTTCCCGCGTGATATGCTCAGAGGTTGGCTTAGTTGGGGTTTTTAGGACGAGTAATGCTACACCTACGTAATCCCAGTTACGTAATTAACGTAATGGGAAACGTGTGAGCTGTTGATTGTAGATTGGGGGGAGGGAGGGTCCCACCACCATGAAAATCAGGGGAGGAGAGAGAGAGAGGCAATTTACGTTAACCCTTTCGTAGGTTCCCGTAGATGTAGAAAGATATGTCCGATCCTGCAGTATAGGCCGTCCGATCTATATCTAACGGATAGGAAGGAAACTATGACAATTTACCCGCACTCCTCTCCACATTTGCAGATAAGGCTTTCCCTCGTTCATCCTTTTCTCCCACAAGATCTTGATCTTCCGTGCAACGCACGGGCATCTTGCTAGTACTCCTACAATATGTTTATTATTGTGAAAGTTCATATACACCGGCCGAGATTAATGCAAACACGGCAGATTTTCATTACATTTCGAACTTTTATAGGACAAAAAAATAAAGGAAACACGACCCTAAACCTATTCTGCGGCGGCGATCGACGTCCTCCATCTGTGATCTCCATGTACGGGGGCGGGGTTCAAGACCCGTGAAGTGAAGGTGCGGTCTCCGGCGAGGAAAAGTAGAACACGGGAGACGGACCGGCCAGTTGGCACACCATGCCCTGCCGCCTCCCATGCCCTACTCATCCTCGGAGGAGTCCCCGACCTCGGCGGTGCCGGACGTTGGACGGCAGAAAGTAGGACGCGTGGCTGATGGTGCTCCCATCGTCGTCCGCCAGCGTGGCCACCGCTTATGCGGCGACTTCAGTGAGGGTGGCGACCTCGAGCTCCATCCCCGAAGACAAGCTCTCCCGCAGAGCGTTCGTGCTTGCGGTCATGGCGGATGTGGTTCCAGGTAGGAGGACGATGCGCTATGGTGTGGAGGTTAGCTGGGAGTTGCCGCTTTAAGTAGCGCATTCCGGTGAGGCCAAGCGTCCGTGTGCGTCATTAAGTCATCGGAGTTGTTCCTCGGGCACCGAGCCTCTTAATGACGACATACGAACGGACGGCATGAATGCGGGCAGCTGGCGCTGGCTGGGAACGCACCGCGCGACGGTGCGAGGGATGAGGGTTTTGGTGTGCCAGGGTAGTCAGTTGTGGTCCTGGCAACGTTGGAGATGCCCTTTGCTCACATGCGATCCCCGCATGTCATTGAAAAAGCAAGACGACCCGACATGGTCTCAGGTCCAGAGGATGCAGTTGGCCGCGCTACACCACTCCGCGGACGCCTCACGGCGCCCCGAGCATCCTCGACGAGCCGGGTGTTGGGGTGTGTTTGGATTGTGGCCAAAGTGCACCTTGCCAAAATTTTGGTCATGACCAAAAGATTGGTCTTTGTTTGGATGGTTGCCATTTTTTTGGCATGCCAATGAACTCTAGCCAACTCTAGTTCATTTTTCTTGCCAATGTCGGCCAAATCATGGGCAACCAATACCTCAACCAAAATTTTGGTCATGACCCAAAGATTGGTGTTTGTTTGGATGGTTGCCATTTCTTTGGCATGCCAATGAACTCTAGCCAACTCAAGTTCATTTTTCTTGCCAATGTCAGCCAAATCATGGGCAACCAATACCTCAACCAAAATTTTGGCTACCCAATGCTTTGATGGGGCAACCTTGGGCACAAACCAAACATACCGTTGGTCATGCCACAACACTAATGCCACCCTCGGCAAACTGAAACCGACCGTGTCTAGCGACGATATGAGCATGTCGCTCACCGCGGTCACCGTGTCCAGAGGCGGTGCTGGAGCTGCACCCCATTGTTGGCCCCAACGACCCAGATGAACGGTTGTCGGTGGCGAGGAGGTCGTGGGCCAGCTCCTCCATTGGACTAGTCTGCTCTACGTCGTCCCGACGGGTGTGCCCCACATGTCTGTTTCCCTATTTTCCCGGCCATATTCGAGCGTAGTGCTCTGCGTTGCGCATTAGGCCTTTCACTATGTAGGCCAAGCGAGACAACTTATTGTTTATTTGAGCCATTCAAGTATAATCATGTGGCGTTTTCTTATTTCTCATTCCTCTCCAACCCTCTTCTCCATCTATCATGTCGCCCTCCAGTCGAGTCCATCCTCGCGCATGCCTCATTTGAACATTCCGCCGAGTATCATTCGCATGTACCCACCCTAGTCCTCTTTCAATAGATCTCCGGACCCTGAGATGAAATCAAGAGGGAACGAGTGGGGGCACGTGATACCTAAGGCAGATTCTTTATTTTGAACCGGTGATCATAGCATCCGAAAATCATATATAAAGGGTATTCAATGTTCGTTTCATTTTTGAACGTACAATATACTCCCTCATATCCTTTCTACTCCCTCCTTCCATCTATATTGGGCCTAATGCATTTTTCAAGACCGCCTTTGACTATTGACAAGACTAATAGTACATGACATGTATAATGCGAAAATTATATCATTGGAAGCTCCTTTCACATACGAATTTGATGGTATGCTTTATTTAAGTTGCATGCCATATATTATTGCTCTACCTTTTGGTCAAAGTTAGCCTCGAAAACGCATTAGGCCCTATACAGATGGAAGGAGGGAGTAGTTTACATATAAGTTTTATGTGTAGTCAAAGTATATCTACTTTGATAAAAAAGGTATCAACATTCAACAACGCCCAATCAATATTGTTAGATTCATACGTACTCCTAGATTTGTACTCGAGATGGTTTCCAATTTGACTATTGACAAGATTAATAGTACATGAGATGTATAATGTGAAAATTATATCATTGGAAACTCCTTTCACATATGAATTTGACCGTATGCTTTGTGTAAGTTGCATGTCATATATTATTACTCTAACATTTGGTCAAAGTTAGCCTCGAAAAACGCATTAGACCCTGTATGCTTTGTGTAAGTTGCATGTCATATATTATTACTCTAACATTTGTGTAAGTTGCATGTCATATATTATTACTCTAACATTTGGTTAAAGTAGTATAGTGGAAGTGGATCCTCTGACGTAGGTATCCCTACCTTACCCTCCCTTTCGGTCACTTACTGGCGGACCCCATGCTTGCTAGGCCCCGCATGTCAGTTACTCAATGGGTTCAGCCACGTCAGGGGATCCTCATCCGTAGTAATACTCCCTCTGTTTTTATTTACTCCGCATAAAACGGAGGGAGTGGTGGTATAATAAATGACGCGGGCGGGGGAGGGGGAGGGACGTCGATTTGCTCTCAACTGCGGTCCCACAAGCGAGCGAAAACGCAAGACGAAGCGCGTTCCATTCAGTGGGCGACGTGGAGGGTCCAGCGTGCCGGGCTGCAACGCGAACGCGACAAGAGCGATGTACAGTCAAAACCGATTGACCGGTCGTCACCGGAACCACTATTCACACCAGAACCTTAGCTGCTCGGCCTACGCCAGCCACTGCCCTAAAACCACACTAAATCTCCATCCCATTCCCCCACCTTTCGATCCCCTAGACCGCATCAAGCGTCTGCTAGTTCGCCTGAAAGCCATGGTGCGCCGCAAGATCACTTACTACAAGATGTTGACGCCGGAGCGCCGTGCAGAAATCGCGGTGGCGGTCGGCGCCACAGACCTCCGTTCCCAAGCTCTCTTTGCGGCGGGCCAATCCCCGAGTTCTCTGTAGCCAAGCTACGAGGAGGAGGACACCGATCCAATGTCCATGGCGGAGGTCGCGGCGCAGAAGGCCCCCGATGGGTATGAGACGATGGACGTCGACTTCGTGCCAGCGTCCGAGTCCCGCATGGTGCAGGCGGACCAGCGGTTCAACATGGCGATACTAAAGGAGGACCGGGAGGCAGAGGCTCAACTCGACGCGGAGCGCGCGCATGCCGCTGCCATCGAGGCTCTCCTGCAGGCAGAACCGTATGTCGTGGATGTGAACCGGGTGGCGGAGGCTCAACTTGAGGCGGAGCGCGCGGATGCCGCTGCCATCAAGGCCCTCCTGTAGGCTGAACCAGACGTCCTGGACTTGAACCGGGTGACAGAGGCTCGACTCGACGCAGAGCGTGCGGATGCCGCTCTCATCGACGCCCTCCTGCAGGTGGAACCGGACGTCCTGGACTTGAACCGGGCGGCGGAGGCTCGACTCGACGCAGAGCGCGCGGATGCCGCTGCCATCGAGGCCCTCCTGCAGGCGGAACCGGCCGTCCTCGACTTGAACCGGGCTGTGCTCTCGTTCGTGCAGAGCGCCCGCACGCTCCACTTGAACAAGTAGCTGGAGGCCGAGGACAACCACGGTGCGGAGACACACGTCGGCAGCGACGGTTGGTTCGCGCAGGCAGCCAAAGACGACGAGGCCGTCTCTTTCCGCGAGCAGTGATAGTTTTTCTTTATGTTGTTGTTTTCATGGATCTTTTGCTGTGTAAAAACATATATTTGTTATGCAAGTCGCCTGACTTGGGTCAGTCTACCATTTCAGGCGGTTGGATGAATATCCTACGTATCCTAACCCTTCTTTCCTTCTTCCTCACCTCTTCTTCTTCCCCCACAGACCACCGCACGGGCCGTACGGATACTCCCCAACATGCGGTTGGATAAACATACTCTATGAACGAAAATTATGTGTCCGCGATAGGATGGCTGAGTTTGGTGTGTTCACATGCGACAGCACGTGTCAGTGAGGGTGCGTTCCCTTGGTTGGGTTTGCGGCGTGCAGGAGCGACTGTGTGAGGGTGCGATGCGACCGCGGCGTGCAGGAGCGACCGTGTGAGGGTGCGGTGCGACCGCGATAGCTGTGCGCAATTGTACCTCCTTCTCATTTTGAAAACTTTAGGCAAGCTTGGCAAAAATGTGTGGTGAAGTTTGGCAATGCAAGGCCTAGACCCAAACAGGATAAGTACGTACTCCCTCCATTTCTTTTTAGTACATACTAGGAGTACTAGTGTTAAAAAAGAAAGGCTGGGTTTTCCTTCGCGGGATTTAATAGATACAAATCCTCGTTTCACGTGTCAATTAATGTGTATTTTCTTCTCCAAAGACCAAAGAGCTAACCATCTCACTCCTCATCGCTTGCTTAATGCAGCGCCATGCAAACCAACCTTCTCACTTCCGCATGCATGCAGGGGATATTAATGTCCTTGGTTGCTAACCCCATCAATTTTGCCTCGATTAGTGTTAGTGGCCCTTTCCAAATTGTAATTTTGATATACTGGCCTTGTGTACAAAAAATGGAGGTAGTAACTATATTTGACTTGCTTCCCCATTGCGGTGATGTCGACGACATTTTTTGTGTGGTGGTTTGGCGAAGTGCGTTCGACGGAGAACACCATTTGCATCTAGGAAGTCCTTTACTAGTACTACTAGGAGTAACTAATGCGGTGAGATGGCTTCTCGAAGAAGACGATGGAGAAGCGGAGTCAGCGAAGAGTGAAATGATGGTTGCTTCGTCCGTGCTTTTGTGATTTGACGCCTCACTGCTTTGTGATTTGTGATAGAAGGGACACGGGAGTAGACTCTGTGCTCTATACTGTAGTACTACATGCGTCCAAGCATGGGAGAAAGAGGAGAGACGTTGCATTTTTCTATTCCTTCAATCAATCAATTACGGAGCTTCGGTTCCATCCTTTTCGCTTTGGCAACACCGTCCACAATGGTTCCCACGATGCCAAAAGCTATTTTCACATTTGGCTACACATTGTGGATGCCCTTAACCATACCACTTGGTTTTGCTCCCGTGTTCTATCTATACAAATCTCAATTATATTAATCTAAAAAATTATAGAATCGAGATTAGTAAAAAGGAGGTGATTTTGCCGCGCGGATGGTGGGGGAGGTTTCTTATTTGAGCAATGCTACATCCACGTAATGGTTTACGTAAAGTTACGAACTGATGTGATGTGGGACTATTTGATTGGATTAAAGGAGAGGATTAGGCCCACCCCACCTGAAAATCAGGGGGGCATATATAGATTAGATGGAAAGTATACATAGCAGCTACGTAGCCCTTTGTAAGTCTAGGATTAGGCTTCTTATTTTCGGAGGACGTTGTCCTGGCGGTTTGCTAACATGCGGTCCCACGTGTCAGTGCTTTACCAAGCCGATCCGCGTCCCACATGAGGCAGAACAACGACAGAAGCAACACGTGGTTAAGTTGAAGAAGATGAGGGAGAAGCGAATTCAGCAACAAGTGAAATGATGGTTGCTTCGTCCCTCCAACTTAACTGCGGGAAAGGTGCAGCTTTGTGATTTGACGCCTCATTGCTCATTGCTACGCCGGCGCCATGACTGGGGTGCTTCACCCCGGCTGCTCTGCACTGTATTCCGGTATGGCACGTGGACCCGGTAGATTGATGTCCCACATGTCGGCGAAAGGGACTAGAAGATTTATGAAAGCGAGCGCTCCACTCTTACGACGGAGGAGTAGACGACACGACGGCCCAGTGAACTGTCACTTGTACTGTATAGTACTAGTATAGTTTTGCTGTTTTGCACGATCCATCGATACAAACCCGATTAAACAGGAAAGGGCGGGATTTTTCCCGCACGGTAGATGATACTGGCCATACATTTCAAAGGCAATTTTAATGTATGCAAACTGAATAATTATAAGTAACAATATGATATCTAGTAAAACTAAAAACACATATGATTTATTGTGTTAGAGTGTAGTAGTAGTGCTGTATTGCATAGTTGTTAGATGTAACATGCGAGAACGTGTAGAGATGTAGTTTTGGAGGGCCTACAGAGAGAAAAGCGTAATACGGTCATCGAACTTCAGAATAAGCTGATTACGGTCACTATATACATTTTGCGGTGATTATACGGTCACTTGCTCACAGCTCAGCATCGGATTGCACTCTGTTAACTGGCCAAATAGTCTGCGTGGCGCCATGTTGACTAGTTAAATTGACCATGTTCGTTGTGGGTCCCACTTGTCAGCTCGCATAGGCAAAAGGTCAGATAAACACAAATTTATGCAGGCGCGACAAGGCTCCAACCCGTGCGCGGGAATCACCTGGTTGTGTATGTGTCTATCAGGGCCTGATGTGTGCGCATGCACGTGTAGGTTGAACACTTGAGCGTGAGAGTGTGTGTTGTCGTGTGGTGTACTGGTGTGTGCATGCATGCATGCGTGTGTGTGTGTGAGTGTTGCGTGCGTGAGTGTGAGTGTTGCGTGCGTGCGTGGCTGCGTATGTACATGTGAGTGTTGCGTGCGTGCGTGGGTGCATGTGTTTGTGTGAGTGTTGCGTGGATGCAGTTCGTGTGCATGCGTGCGTGTGTGTATAATCACCACACCAGCTCCTGTGTGTTAAAACAGACGACTCAGCATACCAATACAAGGCCACCTTCTCCGCTGTGCCTGCGGTCATGACTTCGAACCACCGTCCAAATATTTTTTTTGCTGTTTGTTTTCATTCTTACTAACAAGATGCCCGTGCGTTGCACGTAACATCAAGATGCATTTGTATGACTTGTTTATCTTGTGAGAGAAAAGGATGAATGAGGGAAGGCCTTATTTGCAAATGTGGAGAGGTTTGTGGGTACCTTTTTGCAAAATTGCCATAGTTTCTTTCCTATCCGTCAGATATAAATCGGACGACCTATATTGCAGGATGGCAGGCACACCATCATCACCAACTCTGTTTTTATAAGAGTGTATTTTATGTATTTTATAAGAGTGTAGATGTACAGTAGATACAAGTCGACAGGTGGGCACGATGGTAGTGAGATAATGTGATGCAACACTAGAGGTGCCACGTGGAGCGTTTAACTGGTCAACTAGTCATGTCATGAGCAAATACAGAGTTGTACGGTGAGCCCGTGACTGCATAATAACCACTAAACATAAATGGTGACCGTAATGAGTGGATTCTGAAGTCCAATGTACGTATCGTGCTTTCGCTTCAAATACAATTTATTGCATATATCACGAGAGAAAGACAAAACATGCCTGAATTTTCTGGGGGGCTTACTTTTAGAGGACCTGGAGATAGTTTTGTATGCATACGTGAAAGGGCGTACAGGGGGGGATGCGATGGAGAGAGAGATGCTCTTTGTTTCTCTTTATTATGACTAACTTTGTATATAGTATAAAAATATACAAATTCACAGTGCGGAATAAATATCATTGTGGGCACCATGCAATGCAAATTAGCGTTCGTACTCCTCCATATAACTTTGTAATGTTGTATATATGTAGAAACTCTAAAATATTTTTTTGGCCACACTTTATTCAAAAGGAATGTTGTATGCGAAATAAATGTGAAGAGAGGGCTTTTTAGATCAATGGGGTACGTGATGTAACATGTGTGAATGTGTAGTTGATGCATTTGGCGGGGCCTAGAGAGGTATGTGTGTGTATTACGTATTCAAGAGAGGCATGGATAGAGGGGCCGATGGGGGGGCGTGGGAGAGATAGCACGAGAAATGAGAGTGGTCTAGAGAGAGAGACGAATGTGACATCACGACAAGAGATTCCATTCCGTTGAGTGTGTATATGCAAGGGGGGAGGGAATAGAGGCACCAGGAGAATTTTTTTTATGTGTGTGGTGTTTGTGTTGGTATTTGTGGGTGTGAGAAGATAATGAGACATGGGGGCAGAGGGTGTGTCACTGCGTGAGGTCTGGTGGGTCGAGGTGAGGCCCTTTGTCAATGTCAAAACCGGCGGATCTCGGGTAGGGGGTCCCGAACTGTGCGTCTAGGCGGATGGTAATAGGAGGCAGGGGACACGATGTTTTACCCAGGTTCAGGCCCTCTTGATGGAGGTAAAACCCTATGTACTGCTTGATTAATGTTGATGATATGGGTAGTACAAGAGTAGATCTACCATGAGATCAGAGAGGCTAAACCCTAGAAGCTAGCCTATGGTATGATTGTCTGTTCTACGGACTAAAACCCTCCGGTTTATATAGACACCGGAGAGGGCTAGGGTTACACAGAGTCGGTTACAATGGTAGGAGATCTACATATCCGTATCGGCAAGCTTGCCTTCCACGCCAAGGAACGTCCCTTCCGGACACGGGACGAAGTCTTCAATCTTGTATCTTCATAGTCCAGGAGTCCGACCGAAGGTATAGTACGGCTATCCGGACACCCCCTAATCCAGGACTCCCTCACCCTTCGTTCTGTTCCATCCTGCGCCACATTGGTTGGCCCGTGACGCATTTAGGAAGACCCATGGATGACTAGTCGTACAAGACAAAGATAGCAGAATTGTGAAGGACTTTGTGTCCACTGACAAAGCCGGCTAGGATTTGTAACCCTAGGTTCTCGGACTAAGGTAACCCCTTTATCTCTGATATTACTATTCATCCAACCTAACTTTAAGGGGCATCCTACAGAATGCTCTGCTAGAATCATACTCGTCGATTAGGAAGAGAGGTGTGAGACAATGCGTGAGAGACAGGTGTAAAGATAATGTGCGTACATGAGACACGTAGGCAGGTCCATGTATATAGAAAGGGTCGATGAGGATTGTGCGTGTGTATGTTTGCGAGAGGAAGAGTGCTTGTGATAAAGGTTAGTGAAAACAGGTGTAAATGGTTACGAGAGAGAGGGAGGGTTATATCTAGAGCATGTGTGCGAGAAAGACACCTCGGGAGAGTGTGTGTGAGCATGTGTGAGAGACCACCGATGGAGAGTGAAACTACACGTAAAATACTGCTCTACACATTGATTAAAGATATAAATTGTATCCAAATATTAGGATGGGATCATGATATTTGCAATTCGCCTAAGGAGCGGTCATTGATCCATCATACATCTAGATTCTATCGAATTTGAGCATGTCTATGTTATTATTCGACACAATTGATCCACATAGTTAGTATTTTGAACTCCAGACAATGCATCGCTTTAGCAATCGAATATAAACGTGAGTATAGTTCATGTTGTGTGTCTAAAGCACATTATACATATGAAAGTTACACAGTGGACATTATAAATAGCTACTACCTATGAACTAGCATACATTTGAATTCAACTTAAAGGTGGTTTAAAAAAATCGAATTCAACATGAAGTCCATTCAATTATTTGAATTTGATATCATGGCATTTGTAAACCATACCTAAATTATGGGAGCACCAATCTTTGCTCTGATTTTGTACATAATAGCATATGTAGTTGTGTACAAAATAGATTCAAATTTAGCTCCTCCATTCCAAAATAATCGTAGTTATAGGATTTCAAGTGTCAAAATTTCAAAAAGAAGCGGATAATTTAATGAGGTTTTCAAACATACAAGGTCAAATATAACGTTTGAGGGAGTCCTGGATTAGGGGGTGCTCGGGTAGCCGGACTATACCTTCAGCCGGACTCCTGGACTATGAAGATACAAGATTGAAGACTTCGTCCCGTGTCCGGATGGGACTTTCCTTGGCGTGGAAGGCAAGCTTGGCGATGCGGATATTCAAGATCTCCTACCATTGTAACCGACTCTGTGTAACCCTAACCCTATCCGGTGTCTATATAAACCGGAGGGTTGTAGTCCGTAGGACATCAACTCCATATACAACAATCATACCATAGGCTAGCTTCTAGGGTTTAGCCTCCTTGATCTCGTGGTAGATCTACTCTTGTACTACCCATATCATCAATATTAATCAAGCAGGAGTAGGGTATTACCTCCATCGAGAGGGCCCGAACCTGGGTAAAAACATCGTGTTCCTTGTCTCCTGTTACCATTCGTCCTTGACGCACAGTTCGGGACCCCCTACCCGAGATCCGCCGGTTTTGACACCGACATTGGTGCTTTCATTGAGAGTTCCTCTGTGCCATCGCAATCAGGAAGGATGCCTCCTCCCGTCTTTAAAGACGGCGCCGTTGCTAAGGGAGCCTTGGCTGTCGGCCAAACTCTCCGGCTAGGTGGTTTCCTCATGACCGTCTGTTCGGCTGTTGCGCCGACGGTGACCTCTCGGGTCATCAAAAGCAACCTACACGTCAGCTCGGAGCTCGTCGAGCAGCTAGATCCAATGGAGCTCTCTTCCGTAAACGAGCTCTTGGATCGCATCGCCGCCCTGGGGGTCGCTACGGATTACGACCATGTTGGGCTTAAACCCGATCTAAGAGAAATTAACTCTCCCCGAGTCACCCACCACGTTGCCGTGGTAGAGGCGCAATGCGGCGACCCTTCATCTATTTTAAGGACTAGCTATGTCCGAATTCCCGACCCCTCCAAGCCGGATACCCGCAGAGAGGAGGATGTAACTCAAGACCTGAGCTTAGGATCAGGCAACGGGATAGATTCGTTGGACAACATCCAAGAATCTGAACTTCAGGGTTCGAAAACTCTTCGGCCTCCGAATCTTGGATTGGGTGAGGTTTCGGATTCAACGACACCCGCCCACCCGAACATAAGCGATCTCTCCCAAATCAGGTAGAGGCCCGAGGAAACAGTACATCATTACTGGGCCAGATTCCTCTTGGTTATGAACAGGATAAAGGATTGCCGCGAGGGAGACGCAATCTCAATTTTCTGCAGTAATTGCACGGACGAGGGAATCCTTAACGCCGTAAGTCATCGTGATATTACACGCGTCGCTGACTTGGTGTCCATAGTACAAAAATACTGTGCGATGGAAAGCACCTGGAAAACCGAAATAAAATTTTGGGATAATCCGGCCTTGAATAGTAATCCCGTCCGAACTAAGAGGGTGCATCATCATAGGACACCCGGGATAAACACCAAAAAGCCAAAACCCTCTACAGGGCATGGAACCGTACTGGAAAGGTGGCTTGATGGACCCTGTAGAATTCACAGTATAGAGGACGCCACACCAACTCACAGCCTTAGAGCATGTTGGATACTCCGGCAGGTGGCCAAAATTGGCGAGGACCTCTTAATTCTGGAGGCTGCAGAAAGCCAGCCCGAGGACACCAGTACCGTTCTCACAGTCTTCGAGACTTCCCCATCAAACAATATGCGAAAAAGAACACTCCGCAGCCTCGCCGAAGTCTATCAAATTGCAACAATAAATCCATGGAGCGACACTGCTATTACCTTCAACGCAAGTGATGAACCTAGATTCCGAACAGCCCGAGCACCAGCCGCATTGGTCCTCAGTCCCATAGTGGACGGCTTTCGCCTCACCAAGGTGCTCATGGATGGAGGCAGCGGACTGAACCTCATTTATGAGGAAACCCTTCAAAAAATGGAAATAGACTGGAACCGCATTGAGCGAAGCAGCACAATCTTTAGAGGAATAATCCCCAGTCGGGAAGCGCACTGCACAGGAAAAATCACACTAGATGTGGTGTTCGGCACGCTGGATAATTACAGGTCCGAAGAAGTCACGTTTCAGATGGCCCCGTTCAAAAGCGGATATCACGCTTTACTAGGGCGGGAAGCATTCACAATCTTCCAAGCAATACCCCATTACGGGTACATGAAGCTTAAGATGCCCGGGCCGAACGGAATTATCACTCTAGCTAGTGATCCGGACATAGCACTCCGTGCCGAAAACAAGACGGCCGCATTAGCCCTTGAGGCACTATCCGAAGCCTTAGCGGCCGAGGAACTGACTGCGCTGCACTCCACGGTTAACAGGGATGATGTGATACTCGACAAGAGATCCAAATCCACATCCTTCAAGCCAGCTGACGAAATAGTCAAATTCCAGGTCCATCCAACGGACCCCAATAAAACAGCTTCCATCGGGGCACGACTGAACCCTGATGTAGATGCCGCACTGCGAGAGTTCCTACGAGAGAACTGGGACATTTTCGCCTGGCACCCTTCAGACATGCCAGGGATCCCATGCAGGCTGGCCGAACACAGCTTAAATATCCTAAAAGGATTCAAACCTGTCAAACAAGCCCTTCGGCGTTTTTCCGAACCCAAGAGACAGGCTATGGGAGAGGAGCTAGCCAAGCTATTGGAGGCCGGATTCATTAGAGACATAAAACATCCGGACTGGCTAGCAAACCTGGTGATGGTACCAAAGAAGGACAAATCCTGGCGCCTGTGTGTCGATTTTAAAGACCTTAACAAGGCTTGCCCAAAGGATCCCTTCCCCCTCCCCCGTATCGATCAAATTATTGATGCCATCGCAGGACACGATTCGTTGTGTTTCCTCGACGCATACTCCGGTTACCATCAAATCAAGATGGCAGAATCAGACCAAGCCGCAACAGCATTCATCACACCATACGGCCCATTCTGCTTCAACACAATGCCCTTCGGGCTGAAAAACGCCAGCGCAACATATCAGCGCATGATCCAGACATGTCTGGCAAACCAGATCGGCAAAACAGTGGAGGCGTATGTGGATGATGTGGTCGTCAAATCAAGACATGTCGAATCTCTAGTAGACAACTTGAGGCTTGCATTCGATAACCTCCGAAAATATGACATCAATCTCAACCCGGAAAAATGCGTCTTCGGCGTTCCAGCCGGAAAGCTCTTGGGCTTCATTGTATCCGGTAGAGGAATTGAAGCAAATCCAGCCAAGATCCGAGCTTTGTCACAATTGGATATCCCAAAGGACCTCAAAAAAAATACAAAAATTAACCGGATGCGTGGCGGCTTTAAGCCGCTTCATCTCCCGCTTGGGAGAAAAGGAACTACCCCTCTATCGCCTCCTTCGGTGCACCGAACACTTCGAGTGGACGGATGCCGCCACGGCCGGACTTGATGAAATAAAAGCCATATTGGCAACAAACCCAGTCCTGGCCACACCGAACACCGGCGAACCAATGTTATTGTACATTGCAGCAACACATCAAGTTGTCAGCGCAGTGCTCGTTGTCGAGCGGGAAACGGATGGACACAAATTCCCCCTTCAAAGGCCGGTCCACTACGTGTCCACTGTCCTCACTCCATGCAAATCACGGTACCCGCATTATCAAAAGATTGCATACGCGGTATTCATGGCATCCCGGAAGCTACGACACTACTTTCAAGAGTGTTCCATAACAGTAGCCTCAGAAGTACCACTCAATGATATTATCAACAACCGCGATGCAACGGGCCGGATTGCAAAATGGGCCATCGAGCTTCTCCCGTTCGATATAACCTATAAGCCACGGCGAGCTATTAAATCGCAAGTTTTGGCTGACTTCGTCGCAGAATGGACGGAGGCCGAGCTCCCTAAAGAGTACGGCACATATTCAAACTGGATTATGCATTTTGACGGCTCCAAAATGTTGGCCGGACTGGGGGCTGGCGTCGTCCCGACGTCCCCCACAGGAGACATAGTCCAATATGTGCTCCAGATCATGTACACGGATTCCAACAATGCAGCCGAATATGAGGCCCTCCTACATGGTCTCCGGATAGCAGTATCCATGGGTATCCAGTGCCTAGAGGTACGCGGGGATTCAAACCTCGCGATATCCCAAATAAATGGAGACTTCGACGCCAAGGACCCAAAAAATGGCAGCTTACCGCAACGCCGTCCTAAAAATGTCAGCTCGGTTCGAAGGGCTGGAGTTTCACCATATAGCCCGAGAAAACAATCAAGCAGCGGACGTCCTGGCACGCATCGGAGAAAAACGCGATGCAGTCCCCCCAACATCTTTTTGGAAAGATTGTTCAAGCCATCCGTAGCATGGGAGGGGGAACCCGCAAATAACAGCCCGGACCCAGCCGCACCACTCGACGCCGAACAATTTGACACAATTGGAGGCTCTGCCAATGAAATTACACCTTCAGCCCACGTAATAATGGCGGTTATCGCCCCGTGGACAGAACCACTCCTAGCCTACCTTACTAGGCAGGAACTCCCGGAGGACCAAAATGAGGCCCGCTACATAGTGCGGCGATCTAAATCCTATAGAGTCCATGAGGGAGAGCTTTATAAGAAAAGCACTACCGGAGTCCTTCAAAGGTGCATCTCCGAAGAGGAAGGGCGGAACCTTCTGGCTGAAATTCATGCCGGATTCGGTGGTCACCACGCCGCTGCTCGGTCCCTTGTTAGCAAGGCTTTCCATACAGGCTTTTATTGGCCGACGGCCCGGGCAGACGCTCAGGACCTAGTCCAATGATGCGCTGGTTGCCAACTTTTTGCCAACCAAAGCCATATGCCACCCACCGCACTCCAAACTATACCCATCACCTGGCCTTTTGCGGTCTGGGGGCTTGACATGGTCGGACCCCTTAAAGGTGGGACCGATAGGAAAAAATACTTACTGGTCATGGTGGATAAGTTCACCAAATGGATAGAAGCCAAGCCTGTTAAAACGGCCGAATCCGGACCTGTGATAGACTTCATATCCGGGGTTGTACACCGTTATGGCGTCCCCCACAGCATCATAACCGATAACGGTACAAACTTTACCGCCGACGAGGTAAAACTCTGGTGCAAAAACATGGGCATCAAGCTCGATTATGCTTCCGTCTATCACCCACAAACCAACGGCCAGGTCGAATGCGCAAATGGTCTTATCATGAGCGGCATTAAACCCAGACTGGTGCGGTCCCTCAAGGAATCTAACACGCACTGGGTAGAGGAGCTCGACTCCGTGCTATGGGGGCTGCGGACCACGCCAAATCGCACCACCGGACACACACCATTTTTTATGGTGTACGGCGCAGAGGCAGTTCTGCCCTGCGACATAATTCATGACTCACCTAGAGTGCGCATGTACAAAGAAAGAGAAGCCAAGCTCGATCGGCAGGAGAACTTGGACGCCTTGGAGGAGGAGCGTGACGTGGCAAAAGCCCGTTCCGCATTTTATCAACAGCAGGCCCGAAGATATCAAAGCAGAGAAGTACGGGCCAAAAATTACAATGTTGGCGAACTAGTTCTACGCCTGCCGGATAAGAAAAAGGACAAACTCAAGCCCAAGTGGGAAGGTCCATTCATAATCGACCAAGTCCTGACTGGTGGGGCGTACCGCCTGCGAGATGTGTCGGATAACTGACTCGAGCCGAACCCGTGGAACGCCACCCGTCTCCGAAGATTCTATGCCTAGCGCCGGACTCTGTGTTCGTCTCCTTCCTCTGTCCATTTTTTGCATTTTTCTGTCTTACATTTCTCTCCTGACCCTCTTTTCTTTTATAGCCCTTAAAGGCTCATCTAGTGACGCGCCACTCGCGCTCATTAAACCTGGGGGCTTCTTTAACAGAAGCTTATTTATACGGGCTTCACGCCCAACACATGCGTCAAACTTCCGCATGTACCTTTTTATTCACCATTATATGCATCGATATGACTTAAGTTTTGGCCAAGCTGGGTTGCCTGGCTCCTGTGCTTACCCCTACGTTCCCGATTGTTCAGCTAGGCGGTAAAGGGAGCACCTCTGCGATTGTTACTGCCGGGTCAGCCGGATGTGTACCTCAGACTGGGTGAAGCCGAAAGCTAGCGTTCTTAAGGGAATATTCGGTCGGTGAAATAAAAGATGATCTTTTTACTCATTTTATGCGCCCCCAGATGCTTTTTTCTGCGTCTTTTCACGCAGTCCGGACATGCACTTTAGGGCATGCCTCCCAGCGAAAGGAACCCCTAACGGAACTATTCTCTCTGGAAGATGTTTCTTACTAACCATGTAATATAACATAACTAGTTGGGCACTTGTCTGATAAAGCACTAATGACCCCTACGCCTGGTCTCCACGCATACCCCGGTTCTTATATAACCGCTATGGTATTCGGACACACTCCGGACCGTCAGGTCCCGAGGTTGAAGCAAAAAGGTCGGCAACGATAAACAATCTACAATCCGGCTAGAAGGCATTACACATGTCAATTCAAAATTACATAGTCATTCTGACTGATTGTATTCCTCTTCTATACCATCTAACAGGCTGTCTAATTTACAGTCCTGCTGGGAATACTTCGCGGCCAAATCTACTTGGCCATATACTAAGCTTACAGGGATCTCCTTCCCGTCAGGCCCCACTAGTCCGACCTCGGCCATGTGGTTTGGGTCAGACTTCGTAAAACGGCTCTTCACCATGGCCCAGGCCTCCCTAGCGCCTTGTCGGCAGGCCGATATCTTCCACAACCGGAAGCGCCGCCGAGCTCCCTTCAGCTTCTCAGCAAGCTCTCCAAGGCCCTCGGGCATGGAGTGGGCAGGCCATAAGGCTTGGGCAACGCTTCGCATCACCTGCCGAATTCGCTCGTGCAGTTGCAAGAGTTCGGGAAGAAGGTCACCCGTAGAACCGGGCATCTCCTCTGCAGGACGACCTGTGAGCATACCTACAGACATTACTCTGTTAGTCGACTTCCTCGCCGAACTCTTTTTTCAAAGTTCGTTCAAGCACTTACTAAATACGCCGCATCGAAGCCGCTGATTCTCCTTCGTGGAGTCCGACAGCTGGCCACGAACATCTTTAAGTTCGACGTCCAGCTTGGTGTTGGCATCCTGAAGATCATTCTTCTCTCGCCTCACCTTTGTCAACGTACTCTCACCGGCCTTTAGCCGGCGTAAGAGTTGTTGCTTTTCCGGATCAAGTCCGGCGCCATCTACAATATGATTTGTCAGATTTGCACCCACACCGCACAATACTAATCTTTCAAAGTGTATCTTACCTGAGGGGGTCTCTTTGGGCTCCCCTGCTGCGGCTAGTGCGGCCTCTAGTTGGGCCTTGCACTTTTCCAGCTCCTGGGACAGTACGGTATTCTTCTCTGTAAGAACCTGCATATTAAATGATCCTTAAATCAGTTGCTCTAACTGTTTCAAGTCTCGGGGGCTACTGGTATATATATATCTGACCAAAATTTTCTTACCCGTATGTCTTTTACATACTGCTCCGTGGCTCTGGCTAAACCATTTTGAGCGGCACAGAGGTATGCATCTCCCGAATTAAAGGCATCTAAAGCCTCTTGGGAGAAACAAGCATGGCGTAGAACTGTCCGGCGACGCCTGTGGTTCATGGCACTCTCCACTTCAGAATTTGTGGCAGACAGCCTGTCCGCATCCTCTGTCGGAGGAGCGTCCGGCGCGCGCCTTGTGCTCGCCTCCGCTTCCTGGCCAGACGTTGGAGTCTGGCTGGTGGAGGCGCGATTGGCAACCTCTCCGGATGTAGTTCGGCGAGGTCTCTTCGTTCTGAAGATAGCACGAACGTTAATATTCCCTGAAAGAATAACACCAGGGAAACAGAGGGTGCACTATACCTTTGCGCCGGCATCTCAGTCCGGACTACATTCCTTTTTGCCCCACAGGGCCCTGCGGCCCCTCGTTGGCTAGCCGCCGCAGGTTCGGCCTCCCGCCTCGGAAATCTCCCCTGCAAAACACGGTTGTCGTCAAAAACACCGGAATATGTGAGAATGGAATCTCTCTCAAGGGAATGAGACTCCGGTTTCTGTCACTTGGGAGGCCGGGATTAACCCTGGGTAATCAGCCGTAATGGCTACCAAGGTATTGTCCTTGCTTAGCTGATGGAACACCCCGTCGATAAGCTCCACCGATATGTCCGGATCCTCTTCGGAGTTCGGATCGAGGGACCTTTCTGGGTCCTCGGGTTGTGGAGGGCGGATGTTTATATCCTTTACCTTCTGTCACAGTTCCTGCATTGAAGTCGTTAGACTACATATCTAACCGTGGGAGTATAAAACAAACGGGCAAGCGCAATTGTTCACTTACCCAACTTGGAGGATTATACATAGTAAATCCGGCCCGCGGGTTGACGCGGAGGAATTCCTCCTTTTCTCCCTTGTACAAAGAGGATAAGATCTTTACTAGGGCGGCGGCTGAGGCCGGCCCCTTACGACCGTAACGGGTGGCGTCATCCTCCCCGTTGAAATCCCACATGGGGTGGACTCTATATTGAAGCGGCTGCACCCCCCGCATAATGCATGCGGCCATGACTCCAATCATGGTTAGTCCGGAATGAGCCAACAGTCTTATCCGGCCCATCAGGTAAAGGACGTCTCTGTCGCTTTCTCTATGAGAGCTCCGCGGACGCCAGCTCAAGCGTTTCTTCAATGGAGCACTGTTGAACTCAGGGAGACCGACCCGGATAGGGTCCGGTAGCGGGACGTCATCTATGTAAAACCATTCCGAAGGCCAGTCCTCGGACGCCTTCTTTGGGGTTCCGGATAGGTATCCGGTCCCGGCGATGCACCATACTTCGGCTCCGCCCACTTGGTATATAGACCCCTCTTGAGAACGGGGCACCAGGCAGAATAACCTCTTCCACAGCGCGAAATGAGCCTCAACGCCTAAGAATAGCTCGCAAAGGGCGACGAAACCCGCAATATGTAATACGGAGGCGGGCGTGAGATTGTGCAGCTGGAGGCCATAGAACTCCAGAAGCCCGCGGAGAAATGGATGAATTGGAAATCCCAGTCCCCTTATTAGATAGGGGACGAGGCACACCCGCTCTCCTTTATAAGGATTGGGGGTGCTCTCCGCTTGTTTTCCGCCATTGTAGGTGGCGAGACCGGCTCGGACCGGGACCATGTATGCCTGAGGGAGAAATCCCTTGGCCTGAAGCGACACTAACTCGCTATGCGGGATGGTGCAACTCTCCTAGTCCCCGGGTGTGGGACCGGAGGGGCGAGGGGAGGAGCTGCGACGGCTGGCCATGCTGGAATGGACCTTTGCTGGAAGCGCTCTGATGATAACTCGCGGAGAGGAGAATATGTGGTTTGGACCTAAATCCCCATCCCGTTAAATAGGCGGCTCGTTTATACGGCTAGGGGTGTGGATGTGAAAACGCCCCGGCTTTTCGCATTCGTTTGACGTGTGGAAGACGGCCATTATTGGGCGTGGAAGCCGAGGAGCACTACATTACAAAAATCGGACATTATTCCTATAGGTACACAAGATTTGGAGAAGAACCTGCCTTGCAATGCCGAACAATCTGCGCGCCGGACTCATCGTCATTGAAGCCTGGTTCGGGGGCTACTGAGGGAGTCCTGGATTAGGGGGTGTTCGGGTAGCCGGACTATACCTTCAGCCGGACTCCTGGACTATGAAGATACAAGATTGAAGACTTCGTCCCATGTCCAGATGGGACTTTCCTTGGCGTGGAAGGCAAGCTTGGCGATGCGGATATTCAAGATCTCCTACCATTGTAACCGACTCTGTGTAACCCTAACCCTATCCGGTGTCTATATAAACCAGAGGGTTGTAGTCCGTAGGACATCAACTCCATATACAACAATCATACCATAGGCTAGCTTCTAGGGTTTAGCCTCCTTGATCTCGTGGTAGATCTACTCTTGTACTACCCATATCATCAATATTAATCAAGCAGGAGTAGGGTATTACCTCCATCGAGAGGGCCCGAACCTGGGTAAAAACATCGTGTCCCTTGTCTCCTGTTACCATCCGGCCTTGATGCATAGTTCGGGACCCCCTACCCGAGATCCGCCGGTTTTGACACCGACAACGTTGTATATTTAGGTCAATCCCCATAGTTCTAGAGTACTCTAAACGTGAATGCTTGTGTTTCAAAATTTCGAACGAAGCGCCAAAAGAGCCTCTACTCGCCCGAAACCGCGTGAGACCATTGTTTGGTAGTACAAGGAAATTACTTTTCTAATAACTCCGACCAGTGAAACCTACCGGCCCGACGTCCAAAGGTCTAAACCGGGGTAGGTTTGTAGCTTCATCTAGATGCCACACAATCGCATCCAAACAACATACATACACAATGGCGCCTAAGCACACATGCGCGCGGCCGAAATCTCTCCCACCCACTATTTGGGACACCTGGGATTACCATCCTACCCCCGACCCGCAGTAGGTCCCAAATTTAAGAGGGGGGCAAAGTTTGTAATTTCCCCAAATTTCAAATAAGCACGTCCCATCTTCTGTTCAAAAAAGCCAAAAACAAGCGCGTCCCAGACCGAAACATGGTTCCCCCCACCCGTCCGATTCCCCATTCGTACTCCGTGGGCGCCAAAACTACCTCTCCACCAGCCACGAAACCCTGGCGTCCTCCATCCGCCACCCCATCCCACCCATCAACCGCCGCCCTCCTCCTTCACGCCGGAGCCGATACCCCAACGTCGTCGTCCACCGCAACCTCAACCGCAACGCCCTCCACAGCTAGTAGTTGAAGCCGAGTCCGAGTCGTCCGTACCCGAACCAGTTCAACCACGCCATCCTGCGCCTCACCGCTGCCGCTCCAACTTTGCCACCCTCCACCGCACCAGAGCTGTTCCTGCTACGCCGTCCTTCGCCGCCTCGGATCTGCTTCCCCTCCGCCGACATACGGCCACGGCAACACAGTCAACAATTTGGCCATGGGTTCGTCCAAGCATGCACCCTCCAGAACATCGGTTTCCCCGGTAAAAACAAGAAGATCGGCGCGACATGTGGGGTGACCACACTTGTAAGGGCATATTTATCCCTACGGTGTTTTGGTGATTGATGACAATGCATTTGCGGACTAATCGGGTGCTTTGAGTTCTTTCAGATATTCATCTTTCGGCACGAAACGATTATTTCCCTTCGGCGCTCTACTCAAGACGGTGTAGCTTCTTTCGTGACTTTGTTGGTGGTCTAAGTTTCGTAGTAGTCACCGTACTATCAAGAGGGGATCTGCTTCGGTATGGTTTGGGTGGAATCAACACGTACACGTTCTTCTCACACCCACCGTTTCTTTCCGTCTCTCTGGAGCTTCTCTTTTCTTCCCTTTTGTGTCTTCTCCTGGACCCAGCGGTAGTACCGCAGGCCACAGCGGTAGTACCGCTGAGGCTCACTAAGCGGCAGTACCGCTCCTCGGAGCGGTAGTACCACTTTATGGCCTCAGCTGTAGTACCGCTGCGGCTCCGTGCTCCTACCGCCTCGACTCGAGTGCGCATTTTTCTCGTGTCGGGTTTTACGACACTAGCTGTAGTATAGCGGTAGTACGGCTGAAGCTCAGTAAGCGGTAGTACCGCTCCTCGGAGCGGTAGTACCGCTGGTTGGCCTCAGCCGCAGTACCGTTGTGGCTCCATGCTCCTACCGCCTCGACTCGAGTGCGCATTTTCTCGTGTCGGGTTTTACGGTACTTGCTGCGGTAGTAGTGGCGGTAGTGCTGCTTGTGAGCGGTAGTACCACCCTGCCTCCGCGGTAGTACCGCTCTGGGTCCCAGCCCCAGCCCCTACTCTTCCAGCGCGGCAGTACCGCTGAGGGGGAGCGGTAGTGCCGCTTATGAGCGGTAGTACCGCCCTGCCCCCGCGGTAGTACCACTCTCTGCGGGGCTGAATGGGGGTAACGGTTGGTTTGTTCCCCCCACTATAAAAGGGTGTCTTCTTCCCCCCTTTGACCTACCTCTTCCACCATTAAAAGCTTCATTATTGCTCCAAGCTCCATTTTCGCCCGATCTCACTCCCTAGCCAACCAAACTTGTTGATTTGCTCGGGAGTGGTTGAGAAGGCCCCGATCTACACTTCCACCGAGAGATTTTTGATTCCCCCACTCATCCTTAGCGGATCTTGTTACTCTTGGGTGTTTGAGCACCCTAGACGGTTGAGGTCACCTCGGAGCCATATTCCATTGTGGTGAAGCTTCGTGGTCTTGTTGGGAGCCTCCGATTAAGTTGTGGAGTTTGCCCCAACCTTGTTTGTAAAGGTTCGGTCGCCGCCTTCAAGGGCACCAATAGTGGAATCATGGCATCTCACATTGTGTGAGAGCGTGAGGAGAATACGGTGGCCCTAGTGGCTTCTTGGGGAGCATTGTGCCTCCACACCGCTCCAACGGAGACGTACTTCCCTTCAAAAGGAAGGAACTTCGGTAACACATCCTCGTCTCCACCGGATCCACTCTTGGTTATCTCTTACCTTTACTTGTGCAAGCTCTTTAGTGTTTGTTCCTTTGCTTACTTGTGTGCTTGTTGTTGTTGCATCATATAGGTTGTTCACCTAGTTGCACATCTAGACAACTTACTTTGATGCAAAGTTTAATTTGGTAAACGAAAGCTAAAAATTGGTAGTTGCCTATTCACCCCCCCTCTAGTCAACCATATCGATCCTTTCAATTGGTATCAGAGCCTCGTCTCTTTATTAAGGACTTTACCGTCCAAAGAGTATGGTTGATACCGTAGACGGAGCGGAGGAACACTCCGGTGTGAATCCTATCTCGTCTACGGGTGATGGGGGAACTTCGGTCTCTCGTGAGGAGTTCAATGTAGCCTTGGAGACATTGAAAACCTCCATGACGACCGAAGTTGAAAACATGTTTACTAAATTTCTTGAGGGGCTTAAACTATCCACCGCACCGTTGAAAGTGGGGGATCCCACCAACAAGGTGTCGGATGCTATCCCCGACAAGGGGGAAGCTAGTAGTGAAAAGGCTCCTTCTAGTGGCAAGAATGGCACCGGCATCTTTGCCCATGTGGAACCACCACTTGTGTATGGTGGACCGGTCCCTTCTACTCATTTGAATCATGCCGGTCCTCCTCCTAAGATTGTGAAAAATGAGGATTTTGATTCTTGGGTTTACCGCTTTAAACGTCATTTAAATCATGTGAACACTAACCTTTGGAGAATCATTGAAGAAGGTTTCTACCCACATGATCCAAGCAACTTCACTCCTCGAGAAGCCGCGGACAATCAATTCAATGAGAATGCTCTCTTCATCATTCAAGATGCAATTCCACCCGAAGACCTACCTCATCTTCGTCCCTTCGCCTTGGCCAAAGATGCATGGCATTGCGTCGTGTCTCTCTACCGGGGAAGCGCAAGCATTCAACGCTCCAACTATGAAGTGGTACAAGATGAGGCCGATGAGTTTGCAATGAAGGAAGATGAAGAACCTCGTGAGCTTTATCGGAGAGTCACCAAACTCGCGGTCTCACTACGAGATCACGGGAGCAAGGACACGGATGACAATTGGATCAAGCGCAAATTCCTCAAGGCAATGATGCCCTACCACAAGGCCATGTCCTCCGTCATCCGCCAAAGACCGGACTTCCACACTTTGACCTCAAGCGAGGTGTTGGATGAGTTTGTGGCCATGAACATCTTGGACAAGACTGCCGACAATGCGGTGCTCCGTTCTCAACAGGGAAAGAAGCCTAACCTTGCTTTGAAGGCCAAGCTCACCGTGGAAGAAGAAGAAGAGGAAGAGGAGGAGAGCAACCCCGAAGATACAAAGTATGCATATCATGAACACATGGCACTTGCTTCAAGGCAATTTTGGAGCAAGAAAAACTCGAGGAACAACTTTAGCAAAAACACCTTGAGTGGCACGAGGGGCAAGCAACGTGTAAGGACTTGCTACAATTGCGGCAACGTGAGTCATTTCATTGCGGAATGCCCGTATGAGAAGAGGGAAGACAATGGTGGCAAACTCATTCGAAAGGACAAGGCCAAGTCGTTCCCCAACAAGAACAACTTCACCAAGAAGACTCCTCCCAAGGCCTTGGTTGTGCAAGAAGAGTACAATGAGGATGATGAAGATGATGAGTCGGTTGCCATGGCCTCCGTCACCATTGCCACAACGTCATGAGTGTCCCTCTTCGACTCACCCAACGAGAGCATCAACGCCAAGTGCCTCATGGCGAAAGCCACCAACAAGGTAACCTCCAACATCAAAACTACCATCATTAATCATCCTTCCCAATCGGAGAGCATTAATGAAGTTGAGGGAGTTAATGCGGAGGCTAATGAGTTTGAGGCCTTTATGGGCAAACTCAAGGGAAAATCCAAGAAGCACTTTGTTGCTCTCTTGGAACAACTTGGCGAGGCCAATGACATGATCGAGGCTCACGAAGACACCATCTCAAAGATGGAAGGGCATAGTCGTGACTATGCCGATGAGGTTTCGGACCTTTCCAATGCTCTTGAGGAAGAGCGTGGTCTTCATTTGGCTCTTGAGGAGTCATACAACGTTGATCATGCTAAGTTAGAGAAAGATTATGATCATGCCTTCGTTGTCTCTCATGTGCTAAATTCCGAGAAGGCCAAACTCGGAGTTGATCTTGCTAGACTCAAAGAGGAGTTTGATATACTTGACAAGGCCCACAAGGCCTTGAAGGGTATTCACGCTAGTCTCAAGGAGTCTCATGATCAACTCCAAGTGAAGCTAACTAAGGAGAAAGCAACTTTTCCTCATATGGTTTTAATTGATAATGCAAATGCTACTAACCCGTGTTGTGAGCATATACATCTTTTTGAGGAAAATGCTAAGTTGAAGGAGCAACTTGAGAGAGGCCTTGCGACTTGCATACAAGGCAAGAAGAACCTCAATGATCTCTTGATCAACCAAAAGGGAGGTGTGGCGAAGGAAGGGGTTGGGTACGTCTCCGACTCCAAAAACAAGAAGAAGAATGATAAGACCAAACAACCTCCTCCCCTCATGCAAACCTTTGTGAGGGCGGGAGAAAGTGTCCCCGAGGAGAAGAAGAAGAACAAAGTCAAGAAGGGCAATGTCACCTCACCCAACAAGGCCGGCGATTTTAATCCTTCTTATGTGTTGTGCCGTGCTAGTGATGGGCATGTTTATGCCAAATTTGTTGGTTCTCTTCATGAGCATGTTGAATGGTCTATTTGGGTTCCTAAGACCCTTGTTACTAACATCAAAGGACCCATTACAAAATGGGTACCTAAAACCAAGCATTGATCTCTTGCAGGTGTTTGCTTCCGGTGGTGGATCATGGTTGCTCGATAAAGAAGCTACAAATCATATGACTGGAAGCAAGGACTTGATGGTGGACGTGCACAAGGTTCCATCTATGCCCACCAATGTCGAGTGGGGTGACGCCTCATCTTCTAAGGTATTGGGACTTGGCAAGGTGGTCATCTCTCATGATCTCACGATCGAGAAGGTCATGCTTGTTGAGTCCCTTGCATACAATTTACTTTCTGTTCGTCAGCTTGCAATCATGGGCTTTGCCACTTTCTTTGATATCGATACCGTGGCCCTCTTGTGGAGCAAGACTCTTAAAGTAGCCTTTGTTGGGCATGTCAAGAACGGTCTATATGTGATTAACTTTTCGGAGCGACCCACTAAGACCGCGACATGCCTAATGGCTAAAGTTGATGTGGGATGGCTTTGGCATCGCCGTTTAGCCCATGTCAATATGAGATCTTTGCAAAGTCTCCTAAAGGGGGACCATGTCCGTGGACTAACGAATGTTAGTTTTGCTAAAGATCGTGCTTGCAGTGCCTGTATCGAAGGAAAGCTACATGAGAAGGCTCACCCTCCCACGACTATCATTTATTCAAAGAGGCCTTTGGAGCTCCTTCACATGGATCTCTTTGGGCCTCCATCCTTCGATAGTCTTGGAGGTAGAAAGTATTGCTTGGTGATTGTGGATGACTACTCAAGGTACACGTGGGTGTATTTCTTCAAGAGGAAGAGCGAGACCCAACAAACCATCATTGACTTTGCCAATGAAGCACAACGTCAACACAATGCAAAGATCTTGACAATAAGAAGTGACAACGGCACCGAGTTCAAGAACTACACCTTGGATGAGTTTCTTAGTGATGAGGGAATCAAGCATCAATATTCCGCACCATACACCCCTTAACAAAACGGTGTTGCGGAGAGGAAGAACCGGACGTTGATGGATGTGGCAAGGACCATGATGGCGGAGTTCAAGTCTCCGTACAACTTTTGGGCCGAAGCCATCAACACCGCATGTCATGCATCAAATCAGCTCTACCTCCGCAAGGGTTTGAACAAGACTCCTTATGAGATACTCACCGGTAACAAGCCCAACCTCAAGTACTTCCGGGTATTTGGGTGTAAGTGTTTCATTCTCAAGAAAGGTGTTCGGTTGTCCAAATTTGAGGCTAGAGCTTATGAGGGCATATTTGTTGGTTATGCTACAAACTCTCATGCTTACCGTGTCCTCAATAAATCCACGGGACTTATTGAGGAGACGTGTAACATGGAGTTTGATGAGAATAACGGCTCCCAAGTGGAGCAAAGTGGCACTTGTGATGTAGGTGATGAAATTCCTCCTCAAGCCATAAGAAGAATGGGTGTTGGCTTCATCCTACCCATTGAGGAACCCCTTGTGGCCGAAGGAGAAGGACGATGCTCCACTCAAGTGGAGCCATCACCAACCCAAGGCCCACACACTTCCGAAGAACAAAGTGAAGGCCCTCAACCTCATGAACAAGACCGAGGGCAAGATCATACTCAAGACGGTGGTGACACACCAAGTGATGCCCAAGGTCAAGTTCTCTCCCTCGAGCAAGTTCAAGACCAAGAACAAGTTCATGACGACGCTCAAGATGATCAAGTAACCGCTCCTCAACTCACCAACGAGGAGGAATTAGAGCGTCGTGCCGCCAAAGTTGCTTCCAAGCTCTCCACCAAGGATCATCTCATGACGAACGTGCTTGGAAGCTTAAGAAAGGGGGTAAGCACTCGTAGACAATTAGCAAATTATTGTGAGCATCACGCGTTTGTCTCTTGTGTGGAACCTCACAAGGTCTATGAGGCGCTCGAAGATCCGGATTGGCTCAATGCCATGCATGAAGAACTCAACAACTTCGAGCGCAACAAAGTGTGGAGATTGGTGCCAAGGCCAACGGGGGACCACAATGTCATTGGAACCAAGTGGATATTCAAGAACAAGCAAGATGCCAATGGGATTATCATTCGCAACAAGGCTCGTTTGGTAGCACAAGGCTACTCCCAAGTCGAGGGTATCGACTACGGTGAAACCTTTGCTCCCGTTGCTCGTCTTGAATCCATTCGCATGTTGATTGCATATGCTTCTCATCATAACTTTAAGTTACATCAAATGGATGTGAAGAGTGCTTTTCTTAATGGTCCCATTAATGAATTGGTGTACGTCAAGCAACCCCCCAGGTTCGAGGATCCCTACTTTCCCGATCATGTGTATCAACTCGATAAGGCACTCTATGGCCTTAAACAAGCCCCACGTGCGTGGTATGACCACCTTACCGAGTTGTTACAAGACCGTGGGTTTGAAGTTGGGATAATCGACCCCACTCTTTTTACTAAGAAGGTCAAAGGGGAGTTGTTTGTGTGCCAATTATATGTTGATGATATTATCTTTGGTTCTCCTAACAAAGCTTTCAATGAGGAATTTGCCGCTCTCATGACCTCAAAGTTCGAGATGTCCTCCATGGGAGAGTTGAAGTTCTTTCTAGGGTTTGAAGTGAAGCAAAGAAGAGAAGGAACCTTCATCAATCAATCCAAATACACTCAAGACATGCTCAAGAGATTCAAGCTAAGTGACGTCAAGCCGGCTCCCACCCCAATGCCCACCAAGTGCCAACTTGATCTAGATCCCAATGGTAAAGTGGTGGATCAAAAGGTATACCGCTCCATGATTGGATCCTTGCTTTACCTTTGTGCATCTAGACCGGACATCATGTTGAGTGTGGGAATTTGTGCACGGTTTCAAGCCGCACCTAAGGAAAGTCACTATGTGTCCGTCAAACGAATCTTTCGATATTTGGCTCATACCCCAAACTTTGGCTTATGGTACCCAAGAGGATCAAACTTCAAGCTTGTAGGGTACTCGGATTCCGATTGGGCGGGAGACAAAGTGGATAGGAAGTCCACTTCCAGAGGATGTCAATTCCTTGGTTGCTCGTTGGTAAGTTGGTCTTCCAAAAAGCAAAGTTGTGTGTCTCTCTCGTCCACCGAAGCGGAGTATGTTGCGGCCGGTAGTTGTTGTGCACAACTTTTATGGATGAGGCAAACTTTAAAGGATTACGGTGTCACTTGTGACAAAGTGCCTCTTTGGTGTGACAATGAAAGTGCCATCAAGATTTCTCTCAACCCGGTGCAACACTTCAAGATGAAGCATATTGAGATTCGGTATCACTTCATCCGAGATCACATTAGGCGAGGAGAGATCGAGCTCAACTATGTCAACACTCATGACAACCTTGCAGATATTTTCACGAAGCCCTTGGATGAAGCAAGATTTCGCGAGTTAAGGCATGAGCTAAATATCATTGATTCGAGCAATGTTGCTTGAACCCGTGCACACCCTACCACGCTCAATTTGTTGTCTAGTTTAGGTGTACGCATGGACATAGGGGGAGTGTTGTTCTCTCGATGAACTCTCCTTCCCCCCATTATGCATAAATTGATCAAGTCTTTCACTTTAGCCATTGCTGATGGCACGTGTGCTCAAAAGACGAGTTTTGGTCATGGGCCCAAGGTTAAAATCTTCGTGGCGCCATATCTCTTGACTCAAACATAGGTGGCTTCGGCCACCACCCTCTCTTGAAGAGAGGTTTCTTGGCCTCTTGCTGATGTGTTCTTTTGCTTTTTGTTGCGGGTTTTCTGTTTTTAGAGCTGAGCCATGTAGTCTAGTTGCCGCGGTGTGCTGGGCGGTACTGCCGCTGCTGGCGAGCGGTACTACCGATGATAAGCGGTACTACTGCTGGTGATGGACGGTACTACCGTGTAAGCGGTACTACCGCCACACCAGTGCGGAACTACCGCCTATGAGCGGTACTACCGCTCCCCGGCGCGGTACTACCGCTGCGGGGCGGGACCAAGGTTTTTTATCGGGGCAGGGGGAGGTTTCTTCTCCCCCATACCCATACGCTCGCCCCCTCGTGTGTCTCTCTCTCCAGCACCGTTCCGCCGCGGAAGGGCTCCGGTGGATCTCCTCCTCCGGGGCGTTCCTCTCCATTTCCTTCGGTGGAGTCAATCCCCACCTCGTCCTCTTGCCATGGATGCCGGTATTGCCCTCGTTCCTTCTCTCTTTTGGTCTTGCTTTTAGATCTTGTGCTTAGGGGCAATGGTGGTTGCATCTCTAGATTTTTGGCTAAATCTAGGCTTGAGTTGGTTGGAGAAGGCAACTAGATCATCTAGATTGATGTTTGGTAGGAATATTTTTGAATTTGGTAGGCCGGTAGTGCCGGATCTGTCCACGGTAGTAGGAAACCACTGTTTCACCGCCTCGCGCTTTGAAACTGCTGTGTTTCAGCCTCAAGCCGTACTACCGCTCCCTTTGGAGCGGTACTACCGCTTGGCCTAGGGCGGTACTACCGCTCCCTTTTGGGCGGTACTACCGTTTAGGGCGGTACTACCGCGGGCTGATCACGGTACTACCGCTGCATGCCAATTTCCATCTTTTTCCTACCTTCCCTTGATCTTTTTGTTGTGTTTGTTGGCTTATGCTCGTTTCTTCTGGCTGTTTTGCCTCCTTTTTGTGTTTGGCTCCAGGTGATGACATTTCCGAGCAACAAGGTCGCCGCATCAACCCCGGGCGTGCCACCTCCAAGCGCTACCGGACCTCAGAGCCTGCCGGTGGTTCCTCGAGCACCCAACCGCCTCCAGCAAGTGCTTCTGCAACTGTTCCTCCACCTCCTCAGCAATCGAAGTGAGCCGCCAACAAGCCAAAAGGGAAGGCTGTGACTGAGATGACCAGCAAGGAGTTTTGGGAGAAGCGTCGCCGCAACCCCTATACGGTGGACCAAGAACCCACTTTGGTCAACCGTCCGTTCTGGAACCGTTTTCAGTTTGCCATCTACTTTGATGTGATCAAGGCCAAGAAGAATCTCTATGTTGATGTTCGCTCCATTGACACCGATGCTATGGAGAAGGATCCAGAGTACTTTGGAGAAGCCTTTCAGATGTGCACTCAGCTGAACATTCTCAGGATCATGCATTTCAACAAGGATTTCGATGCGGATTTGTTGGCTCAATTCTTTGCCACTGTCCATCTTGGAATAGATAGCGACAGGACTCTGACTTGGATGACCAATGGCAAGCGGCTATCTGTCAAGAGGGGGGCGTTCATGGAGTTACTTGATGTGGTGGATAACGGGCTTGAGACTCCTGTCGATTTCCGTCCTCACCGCCATGTTACTTCCACCCACAAGCAAGCTCTTTGGCCCTACTGCACTGTGAAGGTTCACCCTGTCACTGAGAAGAAGACCTACGAGCTGTGTCCGTATCTGGACATTCTTCATCGCATATTCCGTGAGACTCTCTTCCCTCGCATTGGGAATCTGGATCAGGTTCACTCCTACCTCGTGGACATGCTCCTTTTCTGCCAGCATGAGAAGGAAGCAAACACTGGAGAAAGCCTGGATATCTCTCATGTCATGTGGTCTGAACTTGTATCTGCCGTGTCTGAGCGCAAGTGTCCTATCTATGGTCCCTTCATCATGAGGCTCATTGAGAGGGCCTGGGAACAGACTTATCCCAGAGTGCTGCTAGAAACTGGAGAGTTGGTGTCACATGAGATCAAGCGCCTGAGGAAGAAGGACAACTGGTCAGCGCCTCACACAGGGGGTCCTTCTGCTACTGCTGCCACGGGGGGCCCGTCTGCTGCTGCTGCCATGGGAACTGAGGGTGAGGCTGCTCCTGATGCCCACGATGAGGACGTTAGCCACTCCAGTGCAGAACCATCTTGGGCCCAGAAGCTCAAGCGCAAGATGAAGAAGCTCTTCTGCATGGAGTCCCATCGTCAGTACATGACTCATGTGGCGGAGAAGAATGCCAGGACGCGCCACAAGGAGATCATGCGTCAGTTGGGAGCCACAGTTGTCAGTGGGTCTGAGGGACAGATCACTGAAGAGGAGGACTGGATTCATCAGAACTGTCACTGGACCGACTCCGATGCCGAGCACTTTTCTACCCACGATGAAGATGCAGAGATGTGATGTTCAGGACCTTCCTCGCCCATCACCTGGAGTCATAGTGTCCCTCTCTGCCCTTTTTGGTGTCTCGATGCCAAAGGGGGAGAGAGTTTAGGGATTTGTGTTTGCGAGTGTGTCTTTGTGTCGTTCGTTTGCTTTCTCGTTGTTGGTTTTGTTTGGTTTTGTGCTTGTGAGACCTACGTTCCAGACATATGGTGTAAGACATATGCTACCTTTGTTATCTTATCTATGTGTTATGCACCTCGGTATCTTATAGCTTGCATGCTTATCCTATCATATATGTTGTTTTCATATATCTTGCTTAGGTTGTTGGTCTCTAAAATATAGGGGGAGCCGTGATCCTAGTATGTGTGCTGTGCAGTCCAAAGCACTTATCGAGTGTGCACAACATCTAGGGGGAGCCTGTCTATTTTTTAGAGGCATAGGTTCTCTTGCATTCTATGTCATTACTCTTTTCTATGCAAATCCCGTATTGTCATCAATCCACCAAAAAGGGGGAGATTGTAAGGGCATATTTATCCCTACGGTGTTTTGGTGATTGATGACAATGCATTTGCGGACTAATCGGGTGCTTTGAGTTCTTTCAGATATTCATCTTTCGACACGAAACGATTATTTCCCTTCGGCGCTCTACTCAAGACGGTGTAGCTTCTTTCGTGACTTTGTTGGTGGTCTAAGTTTCGTAGTAGTCACCGTACTATCAAGAGGGGATCTGCTTCGGTATGGTTTGGGTGGAATCAACACGTACACGTTCTTCTCACACCCACCGTTTCTTTCCGTCTCTCTGGAGCTTCTCTTTTCTTCCCTTTTGTGTCTTCTCCTGGACCCAGCGGTAGTACCGCAGGCCACAGCGGTAGTACCGCTGAGGCTCACTAAGCGGCAGTACCGCTCCTCGGAGCGGTAGTACCGCTTTATGGCCTCAGCCGTAGTACCGCTGCGGCTCCGTGCTCCTACCGCCTCGACTCGAGTGCGCATTTTTCTCGTGTCGGGTTTTACGGCACTAGCTGCAGTATAGCGGTAGTACGGCTGAAGCTCAGTAAGCGGTAGTACCGCTCCTCGGAGCGGTAGTACCGCTGGTTGGCCTCAGCCGCAGTACCGTTGTGGCTCCATGCTCCTACCGCCTCGACTTGAGTGCGCATTTTCTCGTGTCGGGTTTTACGGTACTTGCTGCGGTAGTAGTGGCGGTAGTGCTGCTTGTGAGCGGTAGTACCGCCCTGCCTCCGCGGTAGTACCGCTCTGGGTCCCAGCCCCAGCCCCTACTCTTCCAGCGCGGCAGTACCGCTGAGGGGGAGCGGTAGTGCCGCTTATGAGCGGTAGTACCGCCCTGCCCCCGCGGTAGTACCGCTCTCTGCGGGGCTGAATGGGGGTAACGGTTGGTTTGTTCCCCCCACTATAAAAGGGTGTCTTCTTCCCCCCTTTGACCTACCTCTTCCACCATTAAAAGCTTCATTATTGCTCCAAGCTCCATTTTCGCCCGATCTCACTCCCTAGCCAACCAAACTTGTTGATTTGCTCGGGAGTGGTTGAGAAGGCCCCGATCTACACTTCCACCGAGAGATTTTTGATTCCCCCACTCATCCTTAGCGGATCTTGTTACTCTTGGGTGTTTGAGCACCCTAGACGGTTGAGGTCACCTCGGAGCCATATTCCATTGTGGTGAAGCTTCGTGGTCTTGTTGGGAGCCTCCGATTAAGTTGTGGAGTTTGCCCCAACCTTGTTTGTAAAGGTTCGGTCGCCGCCTTCAAGGGCACCAATAGTGGAATCACGGCATCTCACATTGTGTGAGAGCGTGAGGAGAATACGGTGGCCCTAGTGGCTTCTTGGGGAGCATTGTGCCTCCACACCGCTCCAACGGAGACGTACTTCCCTTCAAAAGGAAGGAACTTCGGTAACACATCCTCGTCTCCACCGGATCCACTCTTGGTTATCTCTTACCTTTACTTGTGCAAGCTCTTTAGTGTTTGTTCCTTTGCTTACTTGTGTGCTTGTTGTTGTTGCATCATATAGGTTGTTCACCTAGTTGCACATCTAGACAACTTACTTTGATGCAAAGTTTAATTTGGTAAAGAAAAGCTAAAAATTGGTAGTTGCCTATTCACCCCCCCCTCTAGTCAACCATATCGATCCTTTCAACACTGGCAACCGAAAAAGGTACTCCTCTTCCCTTATTCGTGCAAATCTTACGTCTCTGCTTGCACGGTATTCATCCCACAGAAGACACTAGTTGACCGCTTCTTATTGATACTAGATGTTCCTAGTAACTCGCGATGCACAAGGTTTCTCCTCATATACTATTTCACCTTAGCTAGAGGTCCGTCGCCCCCCCTGAATTTCAATTTCTGGCCACTTGATTCCCAATTAATGGAAGCATTCCCCGGCGTAATAGGCGCTAGTACGCCTATTACGCCGGGGAAGCAGCGCCTTGGTGTTTATCATAGGGGCGTGTGCGGCCTAGAGCTACTGGCGCCCGATCTGGAGTTCGGACGGGATTAAAGGGATGGCCTAGGGGCGCTGCCAAGCACGGCAGTGGTGTGAGGTCGATGGGAGGGCGGGGCGCCGGAGGCTGGGGTCTGGGCCGGTGGTCGCTGGTGGTTCGAGAAAGATCGTCAACAGTGACTGGCGGGAGGTAGACGAAGGCCATCTTCCCGTTCCTTATAGATCAGACGGTTCATTAAAAAAATCGACTGACCTATTTATTTTCAGTCGACTGTTATCTTAGATATGACCACATGTGGTGGTGTGCCGGAGGAGTACCTGCATTTCCTGTGCTCATATATTACAAAATCATACGGAGTAGAATCTAATTTTGTTTGCCATGCAATGTTGTAGAGCTATCATATGTCTCCTGTCATTTATTTTTCAGCCACCTGCTATCTGCTACTTTTACAGTGCACTAGTTCTACACACACTTCACCCTTACTCTCACTGTTGTGTTTTTATGCAAGGGTATTTCAGACTCCGCTGCCATGAGAGAAGCCAAAAAGAAAAGAGAGAAGTCGCTCCAGTTTGGTGTGCGGGTAGGCAAGACACGTTTTAGTGCTATAATGGGTGCAGTGTCAGCAGATGGAGACGGTAAACATAGCTCTACAGTTGATGACCTCGCTCGCAATGAACCACCATCCCAGGTGCTTGCTTTAACTTTGTGGTGTCATATGTGGTTGCATGTTCCATATGGTGTCTAGCTTGTATTCGAAAGGCCGAAGTCGGTACGATAAGGAAAGATATTTTTTTACATGAACCACCATCACGTGAGCACTAGAAGACAAATAGCTAGTCAGGGCACTGGCCGAGCCAGTGAAAAGCCTAGCAAAGATAGGCATCACCTGGAAGCCAACTAAAAAGCTACGATGGTGGCGAAGCAGCCCGCCTCCCACCAGGCTCTCAGGTCCTAGATGATCATGCTCACCACTCCAGCCGGATGTCTAGCTTGTATTGCTTCCAATTTGGTTAAATTGCATCTGCTTAGCTTACACATTATACCTTTGAATATGACATGCCTTTATGTTTTTGGTACATACTAGTACATCTGTGTATTAACCATGTTCTTACATCAAACTAATGTTCTTGTGTATCCCTCATCAATCACTTATGACGAGGCAGGCAGGCAAGGGGACTACTCCTCATTTAAAGAATGCAGCGTCAGCCTCCCGACATGATTCTCAAGAAACAGAAATGCTAGATAAAGATAGTGAACGTAGCTCTGTAGTTGATTACATCATTTCCCCTACACTAGCATCGCAGGTGCTTACTCTAACTTGGTAGCGTGATATGTGGTTGCATGTTGCATATGGTGTCTAGATTGTAATTCTTCCAATCTGGTTAAACTGCATGTGCTAGTCTGCTTAGCTTATACATTATACCTGTTAATGTGACATGCCTTCCTGTATTTAGTACATAGTACATCTGTCTATTAAGCATGTCCTTACATAAAACTATTGTTTCTTTCTATCCCGCATCAATCAACATGATGAGACACCTTTAGTATATGCGGTGCGATATTAGTTGCATCTTTCATATGATTTATAGCATGCGCTACTTCTAATTTGTTGAAATTCCATTTATGATGGGATGCTTTTAACTTGGCAGAGTCATATTGGTTGCATCTTTCATGTGGTGTCTAGCTTGCATTGCTTCTTATTTGTTGGAATGGTTTCTGCTTAGTTTACACAAACAGTTGTGAACATGCCATGCCGTCCTGTTTTTCGTACATATTCCATCCTAGTATCATGTGTTTGCCTTACATCAAAGTAGTGATTGTCAGTATCATGCATGAATGAGTTCTGAAGAGAGAATTTTATTGCTTTTTCTTGTCGGTTTTACTCGACAATTCAAAATCAATAAAGCGGAAGGAAGTTAGCAAGGCAGCGGATAAAGGTGCTCCTTCCGAACGGAGGGCCTCTACAGTTTCTACTCCTCCACAACCCCAAGATGATTTCCAAGACAACACATGCATAGACACTCAACAAAGCTGTGTTTATGATGAGCACGTCTCCCCTAGTGCAGCATCACCGGTGCTCCCTCTAACTTGGCACTGTTATATGTGGTTGCATGTTATGTGATGTCTAGCTTGTATTGCTTTTAATTTTGTTGAATTCCATCTGCTTACTTTACACATTATACTTGAGTAAGACACGTGTTCCTGTTTCTAGAACATACAATATCTGTCTATCACACCATGTTCTTACATCATATTACTACTATTGTGTAACCTGCAACAATCACTTATCATAAGACACGTTTGACTTCGAAGTGTGACATAGGTTACATCTCACATTCTTTTCTAGCTTGTATTACTAATTTGTTGAAATGGCACTTATGACGAGACAGTTTTAACTTGGTAGAGTGATATTCGTTGCATCTTTCATATGGTGTCTAGCTTTCATTGCTTCTAATTTGTTGAAATGCCTTCTCCTTAGTTTACACATCATAAGCTGTGAATATGCAATGGCACTAATGACGAGAGACCTCTAACATGGTAGTGTGATGTTGTTTGTATCTTGCATATGATTTATTTCTTGTACTGCTTCACATTTGTTTAAACACCATTTATGATGAGACACTGTTAACTTGGCAGAGCGATATTTGTAGCATCTTTCATATGGTGTCTACCTTCCATTGCATTGCTTCTAATTTGGTGAAATGTCTTCTTCTTAGTTTACACATCATAGTTCTAGTTATCTCTTCCGTCCTATTTTTCATACATATTACATCCTCCTATCATGTGGTTGTCTAACATCAAAGTTCAGTTCATCTGCTCACACATCAATTTGTTCTGAAGAACTAAATTGTTATTCGTTTTTCTTGTCGGCTTGACTTAACATGGCACAGAGAAAGAGGAAGAAACACAGAATGGCAGGGAATGAGAAGCGGATGAATCCTGCAGATTCTGCTGGTACTGATGGTGCAATAGAAGGTCAAAGTCCAGCAGAAAATTCTACAAACACGTCATCCCATGCTACACGAGTTGCAAAAAAAGACAAACAGAAACAAATAGCTGCCACCAAACAAGCAAAGACAACCCTAGTTCTTGCAACACCTACCACAGTACTACCAGCTGCACGACGTACTCGTGCGTCAACTGAGCTAGCAGCACGTTCCCAAGCTCCCTTGCCACCTAACACTACTTCCCAAGTACTCTTGACACAAGACAAGTTGGCAATATCAGATGAACCTTGTGAGCTTCAACAGCAAGAAGGTAGTGGCTAGAGTCAAGTTACAGTTACATGCTTCTTTATATGTAGTCTCACAGTTTGATGTACACTAACACTTCCTATGTTTGTTGTTGGACTAGCACCTAGGCGCAAGAGGAAACAAACATCAGGGATAATGCTCGATAGGTTAACTAAATCTAGAGGAGGAAGAATGGAGTTCCGTTTTGAGGCAGGTTTAAAAAGGCCACGTGATGCTACAGAGTCAGCCAAGTTAGTATCAGAGGCAGCGATTGCTGTTAGGTGTAATGTACGTATCCTCCCAACATGGCTTCAGTACAGGAATGACAAAGACGAAACCCAGTTCAACACCTTCCTCGACCATTTATCTGTAAGTATGGTTATGTATGGAAACTAGTAATATCGTCTTGCTCTGTCTAATACTTTCTAGGTTGCTGATAATGAGACTCCCATAATTTTCAACTGATGAGGTTCAAGTTGGATAGCCAAGATGATGCAACCAGACAAGCTTGCACCCATGTTTTCAAGTCTTCTCTGCGACAGTATCGGTATAACTTGAGGAAAACTCACTTTGAAGGCAAGGCTAACAGTGAACTTGCCCAAACATCTCCAGTGGAAAATATATCTGATGAAGACTGGAGAGGCCTCGTTAAACACTGGTCCGATCCGAAGTATCAGGTACATTATATATATGTCATCAGATCACATGTTGAAGTCCTATTTATGCATGTGCCATACAAATCTATCTTCTTGTAGGTGAACTGTTCAAAGAACAAGGCCAACCGTACGAAAGTGAAATTCCAACAGACGACAGGATCTCGTAGCTATATTGCACACTGCGAGGCTCTTGTAATTAGCTGCTGTTTCACTCTTTTCGTTGTACCATATTATCAGATCTATATTGACTGGTTCCAAATGTAGAGGAAAGCCCGCAAGGACCAAAAAGTACCTGAACCAAATGCTGTGGAAATCTTCAAGGACTGTCACACCAGCAAGAAGAAGGGCATGACTACACCAGTCAAAGCCGTTGTTGTAAGTCCTTAATCCTCATGCCTTTTAACTACTACTTACTCTGACTTGTGCCTTGAACTGCATGGTTTGCATCCAATGTCTATTACTCTATTCAATTTTATACACAATTCTCTTAGCGTATCATTGCACCTTACAAGGTTTAAAAGAGAGGAGTGATGTTCCTTTCATCTTGACCCGTAATCTAGTTCCGTGCTGGACTTGCCCACACAACGTTACAATTTCCTGTTTGTCTGTTCTCAGTTGTTTTGTGATATGAATGACATCATACTATGCTTATCGTATTATAAACTTCGTCTCTTCATCCTTAGCCCTCAATACAATGTGAAGAAATAGACAATACATTGGAGATCGTACATGGTCATATGTTTGGAACCTGGTTTTATTATGTACTTTGCAATAAAATACAACTAATATTTTACATGGGTTCACCATAATAAGTTCTATATATAGACCAAAGCTATTTTGTTTGGTTTTGCTGCCTCCTTAATATCTTCTGTTCTGGTACTACTAATGTAAAACCTCAACTTTTCAGCGAGCTATGGAAAAAATGGTGGAACCGCCACCTTCTGAAGGTGGTGAGGGAACTATAACCGCAATGTCAGCTCTTGCTGCAGTGGGTCAGTACCTGTCCACTAACAGTGCCAAAATCATGTTCCCGCGTAATACTGGGTTGGTTGTTAAGGCAATATCGTCCAAACTGCCTCATGATCAAGATATGCAAGCTCAAAGCAATGTTGTATCTGCGCTCCAGACACAAGTCCATTCCCTAACAGAGACCCTTTGTGAAACAAGGAGAAACATTGCTCAATGTCGTCAAGATATGCATGGTTTTGAAACCAGACTATCAGACATTTGCTATGTTGTTCAGGAGCCTAGGGGAAATGAAGGCGAGGGTTATGGTGCTCCATCGGACAATACAACATGAAAACGTAACAGTCAGGTTAAATGAACTGAGCTTGTGAACTTCTGGTGGTGCATTTATCTGCTAGACTGTTAAGTTTTATGCCAACCTTCCTTTTGTTATATAGTTATAATTTGTTTTGGTGCGATACAAAATGTATTCTTAACGTGCAGCCACCGCCTGAAGAAAATAGCAAGCCATTTTTGTATAGTGTAGGGTGTTCCCTATATTTGCACTGGTGGCGATCTTTGATGCCGAGTGGATGTAATCTGTGCAATCGCCTTAATAGCCTAGCGTTAGTTTCGGCCTTATTTATTTCCTAGTCTTCTTTTTCCCTAGTTTACTAGTGGCCGCAACTACCATGGGCCATATACGGGCCGTAGGATCCATGGGTCACCTACGGGCCATCGATAAATGGGCCTGTAATCGGTGGGCCTCGGGCCGTCGGATAAATGTGTCTACATGGGCCATAATCGGGCGTAATTGGTATCGGCCCAGCATGGTAACAGGCCGTAGGATAGCAAAGGCTTAATTCTATCACAGGCATAACGGATCGTTAATGGGCCAGAATATAGGACAGGCTGGAAACGGGGCAACGGGTTAACAGGCCAGAAACGGGCCGACTCTTGCCATGGGCCGATTTTGGCCCATTAGGGTAACAGGCCAGTAACGGGCCGACTCTTGCCATGGGCCTAATTTGGCCCATTAGTGGAATAGGCCAGTAACGGGCCGGAAGTAATCGAGGGCCGAAAAGGAGCCCAAGAACGTATGGGCCGTCAATAGGCCGAAAGCTAACACGGGCTGGAAACGGCCCATGTAAATCACGGGCCGTTAATGGGTATAAAGAAAATTACTATTCATTATGGGCTAGACTCACCGTGGGCCTGTAATGGGACGAAAGATACGAAGGCCTCATATGGGCCGAAAGACGTCGTGGGCCATACATGGGCCGAAAGTGAAATGGGCTGGTATTATATTCGATGGCCCACATGACATTGTTGGGCCGATTTCCTTTAGGGCCTAACGGGTCGTGAGTTAACGGGCCATAAAATGGGCTATTTGCGAAGAGACCGTTAACAGGCTTTTCATGGGCCAGCCCGTTAACTTTTGACCAAGTCAAACGGGCCGGCTTTGTAAGCTAAATGGGCCACTGTTGGGCCGTGCCACATGTCGACATATCATTGGCGCCTATCTGACCCACTGACGAGCTGACACGTGTTTCGTCCGGCCAATAAGAATTTTACACATGGAAATTTCCCATTGGTCGGGGCTGTTAACGGGTTATCGGATCCAAAACCCGACCCGATAGCTTAACGGCGTTCCGTTACGGTGGATGCCACGGGTCGATCACCCTTGATGAAAGCACTTCTGTGACGCGCGATTTATCGTCATGGAAGTGGACACTTCCGTGATGATAATTTTGGTAATGTCATGGAACACTTCTACGACAGCACAGGTATGACTATCTTGATTCTGTCATAAATTTGTCATGGATGTACATGCATGACAAAAAAAGCGACCTACTGTGACAAACACGTATCATCACGGAAGTGTATTTTTTTTGTAGTGTAACCGATGCTTCCAGAGATTACCTGGATAGTTGTGCTGGTTCTCTTTTCTGGGAAAGAACACCGGATGAAGTTGAAATCTTATTGAATAATATGATGACAAATGAAAATAATTGGGCACCTCCTGAGCCAGCTCCTGAGCCAGCTCCTACTCCAATTAATGATCCTATTCCTAAACCAACTCCGAAGAAGAGAGGTGTTCTATTTCTCAGTCCTGAAGATATGCAAGAGGCAAAGAAATCTATGAAAGAAAAATGTATTAAAGCCAAAGATGTTAAGAATTTACCTCCTATTGAAGAAATACATGGTCTCAATTTACTGCCTGATGAATAAATATATGATCTTAATCCTTTATTTACTGAATAACCTCCAGACCTCGATAACCCGACACAGGTAGTAAAGGTAAATTCTCTCTATAGATATGATAAAGCTGAAATCCCTCATACTAAAATTGCTAGTCAATGCTTGGATGAGTTTGATAATTTTATGTTTAAGCAAGAAGCCTTCAATGCTTATTTTGGTAGACAATTAAAACAAGATGCTGATATGATTAAATACTTGGGTGATTATGTGGCTAATATTAGAGGTGAACTTAAACTTGTTAGCAAACATGCTTCTATGGTTACCACTCAAGTAGAACAAGTACTTAAAGCTCAAAAAGAATTGCTCAATGAGATGAATAGTAAGAAAAATGATTATGTTGTTAAAGTGGCTACTAGAACTGGTAGAATGACTCAGGAACCTTTGTATCCTGAAGGCCACCCTAAGAGAATTGAGCAAGATTCTCAGAGAAATAAAATTGATGGACCTAGTTCTTCAAAAAAGAAGAAAAAGAAAAATGATAGAACTGTGCAAACTTCTAGTGAACCTATTGCTGAACCACCTGATAATCCAAATGATATTTCTATTTATGATGCTGAAACTCAATCTGGTAATGAACATGAACCTAATGAAAATGATAATGATGATGTTCATAATAACGCTCAACCTAGTAATGATAATGATGTAGAAATTGAACCTGCTGTTGATCTTGATAACCCACAATCAAAGAATCAACGTTATGATAAGAAAGACTTTGTTGCCAGGAAACATGGTAAAGAAAGAGAACCTTGGGTTCAGAAACCCATGCCTTTTCCTCCCAAACCATCCAAGAAAAAGGATGATGAGGATTTTGAGCGCTTTGCTGAAATGATTAGACCTATATTTTTGTGTATGCGATTGACTGATATGCTTAAAATGAATCCTTATGCTAAGTACATGAAAGATATTGTTACAAACAAAAGAAAGATACCGGAAGCTGAAATTTCCACCATGCTTGCTAATTATACTTTTAAGGGTGGAATACCAAAGAAACTTGGGGATCCAGGAGTACCTACTATACCATGCTCCATTAAAAGAAACTATGTTAAAACTGCTTTATGTGATCTTGGAGCCGGTGTTAGTGTTATGCCTCTCTCTTTATATCGTAGACTTGATTTGAATAAGTTGACACCTACTGAAATATCTTTGCAAATGGCTGATAAATCAACTGCTATACCTGTCGGTATTTGTGAGGATGTGCCTATTGTGGTTGCAAACGTTACTATTTTAACAAACTTTGTTCTTCTTGATATTCCCGAGGGATAGTATGTCTATTATTCTTGGAAGACCTTTTCTTAATACTGCAGGGGCTGTTATTGATTGCAAAAAAGGCAATGTCACTTTTGATGTTAATGGTAATGAGCATACGGTACACTTTCCGAGAAAACAACCTCAAGTTCATAGTATCAATTCTATCAGAAAAATTCCATCGATTATATTTGGAGGTTTTGAATTTCCTCTTCCTACTGTCAAGAAGAAATATGATATACTTATTATTGGGGATGTGCATATCCCTGTTGAGGTAACCTAGTGTTATTCGAAATTTCTTCGGTTTCATGTTAATCGGAATGGGTTTGTTAAAAAGACTTGATCAACCTTGTTAGTGGATTCCTTTTGACGAGCATGAGATGGATGAAACTAGAAGCACAACCCTCTGAACCCTTTCTATACTTTCTGTTATTTAGTTGAAATAAAGTAAAAATAAATAATTTTCTGTCTGTTATCTGATTATCCGTGCAATATAAAAATACCTCGAAAATAAAAGTTCTCCAAATGCCCTGAAAATTAAATATGATTTTTTATAGAATATTTGAGGATTTATGGAACAAAATACACACCAGGGGGGCCAACCACCTTGCCACGAGGGTGGAGGGCGCGCCCCCCTGCCTCGTGGGCACACAGTGGCCCTCCTCCACTTATTCTTTCAGCCACACACTTCATCTTCCTCCCCCAAACACGAAAAACCAGCTCAAACCCGAGTCCAAACTCGTTTTGCTGCCATTTTCGATCTCCTTGCTCAAAGCACCTCTCACAAAACTGCTTGGGGAGATTGTTCCTTGGTATGTGACTCCTCCATTGGTCCAATTAGTTTTTGTTCTAGTGCTTTATTCATTGCAAATTTGTGTTGCTTAGGTGACCCTGTTCTTGAGCTTGCATGTCAAATTTATATGGTCAAAAGTAGTTTTGATGCATGATATAGGCCCTAGGCACTTGTAGGAGTAGTTGCTATCAATATTATTGAGTTTGGTTTACTTTTATTTTGAAGTTACTAAAAAATTTCAGAATTTTTCAGAGGAAGAAATATGTTTAGGAAAATGTTCCAAGGTGGTTCTTCAAAGAAGCAAGGTCCCAGGCTTGCAATGCATGATGCTGACGAAGAACCACCAAGAGACGCTCCAGTGCGTCCTTGTGAGTGGCCTTCTGAAAATTTTATGGATCGAGCGGGAATCAAAGAAGAATTTAACGCATATTTGCGTAATGCCGATCTTGAGGACTTTGAGGCAGACAAATGCCCCCAGTATCATGAGCTCACAAGCTCTTTTGTGAGGAGGTTTGAGTATTCATCTTCGCGTAATTCTCCTTCAGTCATGTTTGATCTTTATGACAAATCTTATACCATGGACTTAGAGGATTTCACTTTTGCTTGCAAACTTCCACAATGGGATAGTGTTAGGGATCCCCCTAAATCTGAATTTAGAAACTTTCTTGCTAGTATAACTGTAGGGGAATCCAGAGATATAACGCAAGCTACCATAGGGAGCATTCACTTTCCTGCTATACATTATTTTGCTCTCTTCATAGGTAGGTGCATAAATGCTAAGGATGAAGCATGCCACATGTGTGTCCCTGACCTTAGCATTCTCAGGAGTGCTGTGTCAGGAGACCAATCTTATCATATGGGAGCCATTATAGCTCATAGGTTGCATCATAATAGACATAATGGAGATTTCTTTGGAGGAATTTATGCAACCCGCTTAGCTAAATTTCTTGAGATAGACATTCGTGAAGGAGACATGGAGTTGCCTCCTACTTATTTAGATTTTGATTCTATGGTTTCCCACCATTTTGTCGAGAGGAACAAATCACCTCTCCAGTACCGACTAATCTTTGACAGACGCTGTGCTGTCCATATTACTCTCCCTGCTCCTGCTTTCTTTGATTATCAGGCAAGAGGAGGATATACTATTACCAGAGAGGAGGCAGATGAGTACGAGAGGAGAGCGGAGGCCGCTCGTCGCCACACTGCAGCTCAGGAGGCGATAGCCGCTGCATTGCAGTACGACCCCAACAACTATTATTGTGGATATCCGCCAGGCCAGCCGTGGCCATAGACCAACTTAGGCCAAAAGCCTAAGCTTGGGGGAGTACGTATTTCTCACCGACATTACATTTATGTTCACACACACTCATTGCTAGATGTCGGCGCTCATACTTTTCCATTGTATCATCCATGCTAGTTTATTTTCTTTTATGCTTTCTTCTTGTGTGATTAATAAACCTTAAGAAAAACCAAAAAATTAGTTGTAGCTTTTAATTAATTTACTTTCCATGCTTGTAGTAGTAATTAAAAAAGAAAACCCAAAAATATTTCCTGTTCTTCTTTTGCTTGTTGGGAGCTTTCCTGTGTAAATAGTTTTATTTCTTTTCTTTTCTTTGGGGGTCAGTAGGAGAAGACCATGATTAAATTGTTGAAGTGGCTCTTACATGTATTATTGTTTATCTGACAAAAGAGCCCATATTGCCTCGTCTTCTCCTGTTTATTGAATGCTCGCAGATTCCAGCTTAGTCCAATGCACGTGCACTGTTATTATTATTCACATCGTTCGGTCGTGCAAGTGAAAGGCAATTATGATGATATATGATGGACTGACTGAGATGAGAAAAGCTGGTATGAACTCGACCTCTTTTGTTTTTGTAAATATGATGAGTTCATCGTTCTTAATTCAGTTTGTTATGAATAAACATGTTTGCAATGACAATTAGAGATCATAGTTGCTTGTGCCATGCTTGATTAGCTATGAGTTATAATGATTTACCTTGCGTTCTAACATGCTATTAAATGGTTATGATGTGGTATGATAGGGTGGTATCCTCCTCTGAATGATTTAAGTGACTTGACTTGGCACATGTTCACGCATGTAGTTGAAACAAATCAACATAGCCTTCACAATATTTATGTTCATGGTGGATTATATCCTACTCATGCTTGCATCCAATGTTCATTAATTTTAATGCATGCACATGGCTGTTGTCACTCTCTAGTTGGTCGCTTCCCAGTCTTTTGCTAGCCTTCACCTGTACTAAGCGGGAATACTACTTGTGCATCCAAACTCCTTAAACCCCAAAGTTATTCCACATGAGTCCACTATACCTTCCTATATGCGGTATCTACCTGCCGTTCCAAGTAAATTTGTATGTGCCAAACTCTAAACCTTCAAATAATCATCCTGTTTTGTATGCTTGAATAACTCATGTATCAACTAGGGCTGTCTATATCTTCCATGTTAGGCGGGTTATTCTCAAGAGGAGTGGACTCCGCTCCTCACTCACGAGATAAAGGGCTGGTCACCGGGATGCCCAGTCCCATGCTTTATGCAAACTAAATCAAAAATAATTGCAAACAAAACTCCCCCTGGGACCTGCTGTATGTTGGAGGCACTCTTTGCTTCGAGCAAGCCATGGATTGATGTTTGTTGGTGGAGGGGGAGTATAAACTTTACCATTCTGTTTGGGAACCGCCTATAATGTGTGTAGCATGGAAGATATCACCATCTCTTGGTTGTTATGTTGACAATGAAAGTATACCGCTCAAAATGTTATTCACCTCTGTTTCAAAACCGAGCTCTAGCACCTCTACACATCCCTGCTTCCCTCTGCGAAGGGCCTATCCATTTACTTTTATCTCGAGTCATCACCCTCTTATTAAAAAGCACTAGTTGGAGAGCACCGCTGTCATTTGCATTCATTACTATTAATTTATTAGGTGTGACTATGATTGGATCTCTTTTACCATGAATTACAATGTCTAGTCAGTCCTTGATCTTTAAAGGTGCTCTGCATTTATGTTTTGCGGTCTCGTAAAGGGCTAGCGAGATACCATCTTGTTATATCATATCATGATTGTTTTGAGAAAGTGTTGTCATCCGAGATTTATTATTATGGCTTGCTAGTTGATTAAGTTATTGATATGAGTAATCATGAGACCTGAGAATTATTGCAAATCTGGTTAGTTATAATCTTTGCTGAAAACTTGAATGCTAGCTTGACATATTTACAACAACAAGAGCAAACAGAGTTTGTAAAAGTTTTTCTTTATTTCTTTCAGTTTGTCAACTGAATTGCTTGAGGACAAGCAAGGGTTTAAGCTTGGGGGAGTTGATATGTCTCCAACGTATCTACTTTTACAAACACTTTTGCCCTTGTTTTGGACTCTAACTTGTATGATTTGAATGGAACTAACCCGGACTGACGTTGTTTTCAGCAGAATTGCCATGATGTTGTTTTATGTGCAGAAAACAAAAGTTCTCGGAATGACCTGAAACTCCATGGAATATCTTACAATAAATAATAAAAAATCCTCGCCAAACATGAAGACCAGGGGGCCCACACCCTTCTCACAAGGGTGGGGGGTGCGCCCCCCTAGGGCACGCCCCCTACCTCATGGGCCCCCTGGAGACCCCCCGACTCCAACTCCAACTCTATATAATTGCTTTCGGGGAGAAAAAAAATAAGAGAGAAGAAATCATCACGTTTTATGATACGGAGCCACCGCCAAGCCCTAAAACCTCTCGGGAGGGCTGATCTGGAGTCCGTTCGGGGCTCCGGAGAGGGGGATTCGTCGCCATCGTCATCATCAACCATCCCCCATTACCAATTTCATGATGCTCACCACCGTGCGTGAGTAATTCCATCGTAGGCTTGCTGGACGGTGATGGGTTGGATGAGATTCACCATGTAATTGAGTTAGTTTTGTTAGGGTTTGATCCCTAGTATCCACTATGTTCTGAGATTGATGTTGCTATGACTTTGCTATGCTTAATGCTTGTCACTAGGGCCCGAGTGCCATGATTCCAGATCTGAACCTATTATGTTTTCATCAATATATGAGAGTTCTAGATCCTATCTTGCAAGTCTATAGTCACCTATTCTGTGTTATGATCCGTTAACCCCGAAGTGACAATAATCGGGATACTTACCGGTGATGACCGCAGTTTGAGGAGTTCATGTATTCACTATGTGCTAATGCTTTATTCCGGTTCTCTATTAAAAGGAGGCCTTAATATCCCTTAGTTTCCATTAGGACCCCGCTGCCACGGGAAGGTAGGACAAAAGATGTCATGCAAGTTCTTTTCCATAAGCACGAATGACTATATTCGGAATACATGCCTACATTACATTGACGAATTGGAGCTAGTTCTGTGTCACCCTATGTTATCACTGTTACATGATGAATCGCATCCGGCATAATTATCCATCATTGATCCGATGCCTACGAGCTTTCCATATGCTGGTTTACGCTTATTTATTTTCCCGTTGCTATTGTTACAATCACTACAAAACACCAAAAACATTACTTTGCTTTCATTACTCTTTTGTTACCGTTACCATCACTATCATATTACTTTGCTACTAAACACTTTGCTGCAGATACTGAGTTTCCAGGTGTGGTTGAATTGACAACTCAACTACTAATACTTGAGAATATTCTTTGGCTCCCCTTGTGTCGAATCAATAAATTTGGGTTGAATACTCTACCCTCGAAAGCTGTTGCGCTCCCCTATACATGTGGGTTATCATACTCCAACGGTTAACCGGGGAACCGTAAAGGCCTCATGTGTGTTGCATCCCAACACCACTCCAAAGTGGCCCAAAACCCATCCAAACCCCCTCCATCCTCTCGGCTGTTCGATCACAATCACGTGGCCGAAAACCGCACCTCATTTGGACTCTCCTAGCCCCGTCTAGCTATAAATAGGTGCCTCCCCTCCGAAATTCGCGCAAATGAAACCCTAGATTTTCCTCTCTCGCCCGCCGGACATGTTCGTCCTGGACCGGACGTAATCGCGCCGCCGCCCTCGCCCAGTCCGGAGCTGCCACGTGGTGTCGCCGCCGCCCCTGTGCCGCCGGCCCGCAGCGGGCCCCCGAAGCCCGACTCCGCTGCCCGCCTACCGCGCCGCTTCGCCCGTCTCCCCGCCGCCCGAGCGCCGCCCATGCTACGCCGCCTCCGCTTCACCGTCGGACCACGCCGCCACCGTGCGCCGCCCGCCGGACCTCGCCGAGCTCGCCGCCACCGCCCGCGCGAGCTCCGGCAAGTGCCTCCTCCCCGTGCCGCCCGATCCCGCGCCGGACCTCCTAACCGGATCCTCCTCTACTCCCTCGACTCCAGCCACCACAGGCAATTCCGGCGAGTCCGACCCCGTCCAACCTCGATCCACGTGCCTGGAACCCTAGATCTATTCTAGAGGTTGACTCTCCAATTTTCTCTAAGTCCCCAGTTCCTTATTTTTTTCATGCGCTATTCATCATGTCACAACTCTGCATCCATAGCTCCGTTTGGGCGTGTAATATATCAAATTGTTCGTCTGGATGTGCTCTTCATTTTGTTCCATTGCACCATGCTTGTTTGAGTCCATCTTGATGCCTAAAATGCTGTTGCAAGAGTGCTTCATAATGTTAGTTCCTGGTACTTAGCAGATCTTGAGCATTTGTCATTTTTGCCATGATTAATGTGTGCTGCATATGAGCATGAGCTCTACATGTGTTTTGGGCTATGCCATGCCATCTTTACAAGGGTGTATGCCATGTATTTTTGTTGATTAATGTGGTGACTAACACATGCATGCAAAGTAGCTCTCGTGATGTTGCTGATTTCAGGGACTTAGAATTTCACTGTCATTTCCCTGTTGTTATTTTTATGCCATGTATTCATGTTGCCAGCGAGTGATCCATGCCTTTTTTGAGTATGTTCAGTAAGGATTATTTTGACATATGGTTATGCTCTAACCATCCACGTCCTTGTTTGCATTTATGGAGTACCCTAGCATGATTCAATCTTGCTCTACTTTTGCTATAAAATGTTCTTGGCAGATTGTTTACGTGTTAATAAATTTTGCCAAGGTTGTTTTAGTTGATCCATGCATGCTATAAGTTTGTTCTTGCCATGTTTAGCTTCTTGATCATGTCTTCTTGCTGGTAGTATGCTTAGTTTGTCATGCAATGCCTTGTGGTGAGTGCATCGTGCTCGCAAACATCCCTACATAATTCTGATTTTGCCATGTCCAGTTTTCTGCTAATTCTGAATCTATTAACAAAACTTGCTATGTTTACATGGGTGCCATCATATCGTATGTTCCTTTTTGGCTTATGGTCATTAAGGGACTTTTGTTAAATGCTTTGAGTAGTTTCATGCCATGCCTTGCTTTGCTATGTCCTGTTCCTGTAGCATGTTGTTATCTTGCTCTAAACATTGCCTCCTGATGTTAATTCCTGACATGTTAGTGTTTTCACTAAGTCTGTGAAGCTGTTATCTTTTCACTTTTGCCATGCTTGTTTGAACCTGCTATTGTGTGATTTAGCCGTAGCTCAGTGTTCATCTTTTGTCAAGCATCTTGAGTAGATCACTGCCATGTGCTTTGTTGCTATGTTAGAGTGCAGTAGCTTAGTTTCTTGGTGCATTTTAGATGGCATCGTGCCGTTAATCGCAGAATCATGCCATTATTGTTTTGCTTGCCATTTGCAAACCGTGCATCCGATTCCGGTGATCTTTATATCGATTTCGACCGAAATCAACTCATCTTTCCAGTGGCACTCTTGGTTTGTCAAGTTGAGTCCTGGTTCAATCTTTTCCTTCCGGAGCATGCACATGCATTGCATATTACATCCCGCATATCATGCAATGTTTTGCATCATGTTGCTTGTGCATTGCACCATGGTTGATTGTGTTTCCCTTGCTTGTGTTCGTGCTTTGGGTAGAGCCGGGAGACGAGTATGTGATCGAGGAACCCGTTGAGTACGCTTACGAGGATCAAGCTTACGTCAACTCGGAGAACTTTGCAGGAAAGATGACCATAGCCTCGAAATCACTTCTATCTTTTCTTGCTAGTTGCTCGCTCTATTGCTATGCCTATGCCGCGATACCTACCACATGCTTATCATTCCTACCATATTGCCATGTCAAGCCTCTAACCCACCTTGTCCTAGCAAACCGTTGTTTGGCTATGTTACCGCTTTGCTCAGCCCCTCTTATAGCGTTGCTAGTTGCAGGTGAAGTTTGGAGTTTGTTCCTTGTTGGAACATGATCATTGTTGGGATATCATTATTATATCTTGTTTACTTTATCGCACATATATACTTGGTAAAGGGTGGAAGGCTCGTCCTTATGCCTGGTATTTTGTTCCACTCTTGCCGCCCTAGTTTCCGTCATATTGGTGTTATGTTCCTTGATTTTGCGTTCCTTACGCGGTTGGGTTATAATGGGAACCCCTTGACAATTCGCCTTGAATAAAACTCCTCCAGCAAAGCCCAACCTTGGTTTTACCATTTGCCACCTAGCCTTTTTCCCTTGGGTTTCGCGGACTGAAGGGTCATCTTTATTTTAAACCCTCGGGCCAGTGCTCCTCTGAGTGTTCGTCCAAACTAGAGCCCCTTGCAGCGCCACCTCGGGGAAACTCGAGGGTTGGTTTTAGTTGTACGGATTGCTTATCTGGTGTGCCCTGAGAACGAGATATGTGCAGCTCCTATCGGTATTTGTCGGCACATTCAGGTGGCTTTGCTGGTCTTGTTTTACCATTGTAGAGATGTCTTGTAACCGGGATTCCGAGTCTGATCGGGCCTTCCTGGGAGAAGGAATATCCTTCGTTGACCATGAGAGCTTGTGATGGGCTAATTTGGGACAGCCCTGTAGGGTTTTTGAACTTTCGAAAGCCGTGCCCGCGGTTATGGGCAGATGGGAATTTGTTAATATCCGGTTGTAGAAAACCTAACACTTAACTTAATTAAAATGCATCAACCGCGTGTGTAGCCGTGATAGTCTCTTTTTGGCGGAGTCCGGGAAGAGAACACGGTCTCGTGTTAAGCTTGAGCGTAAGTAGTTCTAGGATCACTTCTTGATCATAGATTATCGACCGTGCCTTGCTCCTCTTCTCGCTCTCATTTGCGTAAGTTAGCCACCATATATGCTAGAGCTTGCTGCAGCTCCACCTCACTACCTTTGCCTACCCATAAGCTTAAATAGTCTTGATCGCGAGGGTTTGAGATTGCTGAGTCCCCGTGACTCACAGATTACTTCCAAAGCCAGATGCAGGTGCCGATGATGCCATTCCAAGGGATGCGACCGAACTCAAGTGGGAGTTCGACGAGGATTCAAGACGTTACTATGTTTCCTTTCCAGACGATCAGTAGTGGAGCCGAGTTGGTGCGATCAGGGATCTATCGCATTTGGGGTTGTCTTTATTTTGGTTCCGTAGTCGGACCTTGATTGTATCCTGGATGATGTAATGCTATATTTATGTATTGTGTGAAGTGGCGATTGTAAGCCAACTCTTTATCTCTTTCTGATTCAGTACATGGGATGTGTAAAGATTACCCCTCTTGCGACATGCCTACAATGCGGTTATGCCGCTAAGTCATGCTCCGACATGTGGGAGATATATCCGCATCGTGGGTGTTACAGAGCACAAGCACTATGTGCCCTGTAATTTGATGTGATCCATGATTGCAATGCAAATTCGCTACTCCATTGATGGTACACCATTCAAAGCATCATTATGAAGTACTATGGTGCGATTGCACAAGTGGAAAGAAGGTGGCGAAGTGGTGCATCACTCATATAGCTAGTAAGTTTTGCTTCTTGTTACTTCATGTGTCCTCAATTCATTGATTTACTCAATGTTGCAACTTGTTGATCACTTCATTGTATAGCCCGGATGCGCATGCACGTTGTACAAAGGATGAAGGGAAAGTCATTCACATTGATGCATTGTTGGATGAAGCTTAATAGTCAATGCAATTGGATCAACAAGACATGCCTATGAAGTTCGAACTCAAGGAGTTAAGCTTCACACGAAGGCAACTTTCAAGGAATATAGTTGAATTTGGGATCGATGAATTTAAAAACTTGTTGAACATCCAGCGCTTTAGGATTTAAATATGGTTGAATTGGTACCGATTGATGATTCAAAGTGACGGTGCATGGAGGACATTTTGTTTATTTTTATTCTTTTTTTTGGAAAAGGGGCATACATTTGGTGCCCCCCTTGACTACTGTCTGCGGGCATGTCTGTACATGTACATGTCCGCGGACATTAGGAGTCGTTCGTTGGTTGAACGACATTGGAGTTGCCCTTACCTATCCAAATCGGTTGTTAAGGGGGGGGGGTCTGATTTTTTGCCCAGACATCTTTGTGCTTTGATGATTAGCCCATATTTTCATTGTCATTGATGACTGGTCTTATGCCACACCTTTTCTAGAAACTTGATTTTTCCTTGACAAGATGTACCCACTATAAAATATCCAAAATGCTACTGCCCTAATGAGCCTCGGCTCAAGACAATCTCTCACCGACAATATTATCTCTTGATGTCATGGCTTTGTCTTGTTATGCAGGAAGGAATTGTAGGACAAGAAATGAGGATGTTAGGTGGAAGGGAGCAGAGACAAGGTGGAGAGGAGGTGTGCAGGGGCCCAGCAAGCAGGATAGAGGTAGCAACGGCGGATGGGAAGGGGATCTCAACGTGGAAGACCTGAGCCGGAGCCACGGGTCCCGCCACCATTGCTGCTCTGGCACGGGTGGTTGTGCCTCTTCCCACATCGTCCTTGTTGCTCTCATGACTGAAGGAGCAGCCTACATGTCGTCATTTTCATTGAGCATGAGGATGGTGAGGTCGATGATCCCTGCGAGCATGTAAAATTTGGTCATCCCCAGGAAGGGTGCTGGAGGAGGGCGAAGAAGCAGAGATGGCGAGGCGGCACTGTGCACGATGGTCGGGCTCGACATGCAATGACCGGTTTGCTCCCATTGTGACTTCCTATTGTCCAGCCTCCTCCTGAGCATGTCGTACAAGGTGTTCTCAGCGAGCTTTGACTCAGTGCATAGTTCGTAGCTTGGGTAGATGAGTTCATCAGGAGCCGACGGCACAAGCACACCTGCTTGGGGAGAGGAGCAACAACAACCGCGGTTTAGAAGGTGTTAACCCTTACACCTTTGATGAGGAGCTCGCTGGAGATGGAGTTGAGCAGGTGGCTTCCAAGCGCCACCATAGGGGCAACATGGCCCTGATATTGGAAGACTACAGAAGCTCATCTGAAGTGATGTTATGTCATCTGTTGTTGTTGTACCTATGGCATGTCGGCCTCAAACACATTGCTTTGTACAGTTAGCCGACTTGGAGGCGCCCGATGGTGACAGGAGGAAAGGATGATGATTAGCAATAAAGCACGACACAAAGAGCAACTGGTTGTGGCGGCGAGGACAACATCAACTGGGTCAATGTTGATTTGGAGGGCAATTTTGTCATCTCTTCTCTACTATTAAAAGGCGAGTTGGTGTATGTAGGTCACTTTTTTGTTTCGTTTGTCGCCCCATTTACCTTTCATCCTATGACGCGCCCCTCCTTTCATTCATGTAGGTTCGCGGATAAAAAATATTTGCAAAAAAGACACACCCCCTTCCCTAATGCCATGGTTGATCCCAAATCCCTTTTATCCCTGCGCTCCTCTTTTGTGCCGCCGCACACCATCTGCTAACTATCCATGATCGCTGCCATCCCACGTCCTCCCCTAGCTGGTCACGAGCACTGCGGCCATCACTCACCCCCACTAGCCACACAACCCATGAATTGTGTGGGGTAGGCGGCGATGATTCCTGCAGTCAACTTGGTTCTAGATCGGATTAGTAGTAAATTGAAAGTGAGGGAAGGATGGATGAATGAGAAGGCCGCGGAGATGGAGAACCTCTTGGCGACGGAGTTTGGAGAGTTGCGTGCAGGACGCCTGTAGCACCTACCTCAAGGCCTTCTAAGAGAGCAACCCCTCCACGGTAGCTACCTCACTCTTGTGGACGTCATGTGTGAGCAGCCGCCGGGGACGCGGGCCGCTTCATCACAACTCAGATTACAATTGTAGCGCTACCCCCTCTCCCCCGCTGCAGTGAATCTCCAACAACATGCTATCTTATACACCCTTGCTCACTCTATTCTATTCAAATAAAAAGGTAAACAAAAGATCTTTTTATCACAAATAATGAGATGATTTTGCTTCGATACATTTACATTGACAATGGTTTGTTCCTAAATGATTAACTAGCTTTGTTCAATTTTTTTATGAATGGTTGTGATATTGTGATTTATTTTCCACATGAGTATTTAACAAGCCCATGAATAAGTATTTTGGAATATCTGTACTTCTACATTGCCGTTCATTTTAAAATTATTTTTGTTGCCGTCTTTTCTATTGGTTTCTCAATTAAATAATGTGTTCTCATTTAGCAAATGGTGCACTGTCGTTTCCACCATGAACGAGATGCTACAAGAAAAAACATATGAGATTTCGCTATGAAATATTCCCTAGTCAATAATCATTTACATGCAAAAATTCTTCAACTCGGTAGAATCGGAGATGCTCTAAAACAAACTGAGAAATTCAATCCGCTGCTGATTTTTAATCTCCAATATTTATATTGTAGGTAACTGGATATTTTTATTGGAGAGCTCACTTCAAATGCTTCTTGAATGTTGTCACTCCATTTTACAATGAGGAGGCTTGTGGCTAAGAAGATTGGTATTGAAGAAAATATGCCCTAGATGCAATAATAAATTTGTTATTTATATTTCCTTATATTATGATAAATGTTTATTATTCATGTTAGAATTGTATTAACCGAAAACTAAGTACATGTGTGAATACATAGACAAACAGAGTGTCCCTAGTATGCCTCTACTTGACTAGCTCGTTAATCAAAGATGGTTAAGTTTCCTAGCCATAGACATGTGTTGTGATTTGATGAACGGGATCACATCATTGGAGAATGATGTGATGGACAAGATGTTGGGGAACGCAGTATTTCAAAAAAATTCCTACGATCACGCAAGATTTATCTAGGAGATGCATAGCAAGGAGAGGGGAGAGTGTGTCCATGTACCCTCGTAGACCAAAAGCGGAAGCGTTAACGCGGTTGATGTAGTTGAACGTCTTCATGATCCAACCGATCCAAGTATAGAACGCACGACACCTCCGCGATCAGCACACATTCAGCTCGGTGACGTCCCTCGTACTCTTGATCCAGCTGAGGCTGAGGGAGATTTCAGTCAGCACGACGGCGTGATGACGGTGATGATGAATTTACCGACTCAAGGCTTCGCCTAAGCACTACAACGATATGACCGATGTGTGTAACTGTGGAGGGGGCACCGCACATAGCTAAATGATCAACTTGTGTGTTCTAGGGTGTCCCCTGCCCCTGTATATAAAGGAGGGAGGGGGAGGCCGGACGGCCCTAGGAGCGCGCCCAAGGAGAGGGAGTCCTACCAGGACTACTAGTCCTAGTAGGATTCCTCCATAAGGAAGAGAGGGGGAAGGAAGGAGAGGGAGAGGGAGTAGGAAAGGGGGCGCCACCCCCCCTTCCCTTGTCCAATTCGAACTGCTGGGGGGGGGGGGGCTGCCCTGGCTGCCCCCCTCTCTCTACAATAAGGCCCATGGTGGCCCATTAGTTCCCCTGGGGGGTTCCGGTAACCCCTCAGGCACTCCGTTTTTATCCGAAACTATCTGGAACACTTCCGGTGTCCGAATAACATGGTCCAATATATCAACCTTTATGTCTCGACCATTTCGGGACTCCTCGTCATGTCCGTGATCTCATCCGGGACTCCGAACAAACTTTGGTACATCAAATCACATAACTCATAATACAAATCATCATCGAACGCTAAGCGTGCGGACCCTACGGGTTCGAGAACTATGTAGACATGACCGAGACACATCTTCGGTCAATAAACAATAGGGGAACTTGGATGCTCATATTGGCTGCTACATATTCTATGAAGATCTTTATTGGTCAAACCGCATAACAACATGCGTTGTTCCCTTTGTTATCGGTATGTAACTTGCCCGAGATTCGATCGTTGGTATCATCATACCTAGTTCAATCTCGTCACCGGCAAGTCTCTTTACTCGTTCGGTAATGCATCATCCCGTGGCTAACTCATTAGACACATTGCTTGCAAGGCTCATAGTGATGTGCATTACCGAGAGGGCCCAGAGATACCTCTCCGATACACAGAGTGACAAATCCTAATCTCGATCTATGCCAACTCAACAAAACACCATCAGAGACACCTGTAGAGCATCTTTATAATCACCCAGTTACATTGTGACGTTTGATAGCACACAAGATGTATAAGTCATGAAGAAAGCAATAGCAAAAAAACTAAATGATCATTATGCTAGACCCCCCCCCCTTAGCAGTCTGAATTGGAGAAGGGAAGGGGGCGGCGCCCCTTTCCTACTCTCTCTCCCTCTCCTTCCTTCCCCCTCTCTTTCTTGTGGAGGAATCCTACTAGGACTAGTATGTTGGGTAACGTAGTAATTTCCAAAAAAATCCTACGCACACGCAAGATCATGGTGATGCATAGCAATGAGAGGGAAGAGTATTGTCCATGTACCCTTGTAGGTGTAAGCGGAAGCATTATGAGAACGCGGTTGATGTAGTCGAACGTCTTCACGATCCGACCGATCCAAGTACCTAACGCACGACACCTCCGAGTTCAGCACACGTTTAGCTCGATGAAGTCCCATGAACTCCGATCCAGCAGAGCTTCACGGGAGAGTTCCGTCAGCACGACGGCGTGATGACGGTGATGATGTTGCTACCGACGCAGGGCTTTGCCTAAGCACCGGTACAATATGATCGAGGTGGATAATGGTGGAGGGGGGTACCGCACACGGCTAAGGGATCAATGATCAACTTGTGTGTCCTAGGGTGCCCCCCCCGCCCCCGTATATAAAGGAGCAAGGGAGGAGGTCGGCTGGCCCTCCTAGGGCGTGCCAGGAGGAGGAGTCCTCGTCCTAGTAGGAGTAGGACTCCCCTTTCCTACTCCTACTAGGAGGAGGAAAGGAAGGGGGAGGGGAGAACGAAGGAGAGGGAGGAAAGGAGGAAAGGGGGCCCGCCCTCTAGTCCAATTCGGTTTGGGCTAGGGGGGCCGCGCACCCTGCCTCCTCTCTTCCACCACTTGGCCCATGAGGCCCAATACTTCTTCTCCATATTCCCGTAACTCCCCGGTACTCTAAAAAATACCCGAATCACTCGGAACCTTTCTGATGTCCGAATATAGTAGTCCAATATATCAATCTTTACATCTCGACCATTTCGATACTCCTCGTCATGTACCCGATCTCATTCGGGACTCCGAACTACCTTCGGTACATAAAATCACATAAACTCATAATACCGATCATCATCGAACGTTAAGCGTGCGGACCCTAAGGGTTCGAGAACTATGTAGACATGACCGAGAATCATCTCCGGTCAATAACCAATAGCGGAACCTGGATGCTAATATTGGCTCCTACATATTCTACAAAGATCTTTATCAGTCAAACTGCATAATGGTATACGTTGTTCCCTTTATCATCGGTATGTTACTTTCCCGAGATTCGATCGTCGGTATCTCAATACCTAGTTCAATCTCATTACCGGCAAGTCTCTTTACTCGTTCCGTAATGCATCGTCCCGCAACTAACTCATTAGTCACATTTCTTGCAAGGCTTATAGTGATGTGCATTACCGAGAGGGCCCAGAGATACCTCTCCGACAATTAGAGTGACAAATCCTAATCTTGATCCATGCCAACTCAACAAACACCATTGGAGACACCTGTAGAGCACCTTTATAATCACCCAGTTACGTTGTGACGTTTTGTAGCACACAAAGTGTTCCTCCGGCATTTGGGAGTTGCATGATCTCATAGTCATAGGAACATGTATAAGTCATGAAGAAAGCAATAGAAATATACTAAACGATCAAATGCTAAGCTAACGGAATGGGTCAAGTCAATCACATCATTCTCTAATGATGTGATCCCGTTAATCAAATGACAACTGATGTCTATGGTTAGGAAACATAACCATCATTGACTCAACGAGCTAGTCAAGTAGAGGAAAACTAGTGACACTCTGTTTGTCTATGTATTCACAGATGTACAGAGTTTCCGGTTAATACAATTCTAGCATGAATAATAAACATTTATCATGATATAAGGAAATATAAATAAAAACTTTATTATTGCCTCTAGGGCATATTTCCTTCAGTCTCCCACTTGCACTAGAGTCAATAATCCAGTTCACATCGTTATGTGATTTAGCACCAATAGTTCACATCTTTTTGTGATTAGTTCACATCTCCATGTGACTAACACCCAAAGGTTTTACTAGAGTCAGTAATCTAGTTCACATCGCTATGTGATTAATACCCAAAGAGTGATCATGTTTTGCTTGTGAGAGAAATTTAGTCAACGGGTCTGCAACATTCAGATCTGTATGTATTTCGCAAATTTCTATGTGTACAATGCTCTGCACGGAGCTACTCTAGCTAATTGCTCCCACTTTCAATATGTATCCACATCGAGACATAGAGTCATCTAGATCGATGTAAAAAGCTTGCATCGACGTAACTCTTTACGACGAACTCTTTTATCACCTCCATAATCGAGAAATATTTCCTTAGTCCTCTAAGGATATTTTTGACCACTGTCCAGTGATCTACTCCTAGATCACTATTGTAATCCCTAGCCAGAATCATGCTAAGGTATACAATAGGACTGGTAAACAGCATAGCATACTTTATAGAACCTATGACTGAGGCATAGGGAATGACTTTTCATTCTCTTTCTATTTTCTGCTGTGGTCGGGTTTTGAGTTTTTACTCAACTTCACACCTTACAACATAGGCAAGAACTCCTTCTTTGACTTTTCCATTTTGAACTACTTCAAAATCTTGTCAAGGTATGTACTAATTGAAAATATATCAAGCGTCTTGATCTATCTCTATAAATTTTGATGCTCAATATGTAAGTAGCTTCATCGAGGTCTTTCTTTAAAAAACTCTTTTCAAACACTCCTTTATGCTTTCCAGAAAATTCTACATTATTTCCGATCAACAATATGTCATTCACATATACTTATCAGAAATGTTGCAGTGCTCCCACTCACTTTGTTGTAAATACAGGCTTCACCGCAAGTCTGTATAAAACCATATGCTTTGATCTCTTTATCAAAGCATATATTCCAACTCCGAGATGCTTGCACCAGTCCATAGATGGATCGCTGGAGCTTGCTCACTTTGTTAGCACCTTTAGGATCGACAAAACCTTCTGGTTGCACCATATACAACTCTTCTTTAAAAAATCCATTAGGGAATACAATTTTGTCATCCATTTGCGAGATGTCATAAAATGCGGCAATTGATAACATGATTCGGATAGACTTTTGAGCATCGATACGAGTGAGAAAATCTCATCATAGTCAACACCTTGAACTTGTCGAAAACATTTTGCGACAATTCGAGCTTTGTAGATAGTAACACTACTATCAGCGTCCGTCTTCCTCTTGAAGATCCATTTACTCTTAATGACTCACCGATCATCGGGCAAGTCAATCGAAGTCCATACTTTGTTCTCATACATGGATCCCATCTCAGATTTCATGGCCTCAAGCCATTTCGCAGAATCTGGGCTCATCATCGCTTCCTCATAGTTCGTAGGTTCGTCATGGTCTAGTAACATGACTTCCAGAAAGGATTACCATACCGCTCTGGTGCGGACCATACTTTGGTTGTCCTACAAGGTTCAGTAGTAACTTGATCTGAAGTTTCATGATCATCATCATTAGCTTCCTCACTAATTGGTGTAGAGATCACTAGAACTGATTTCTATGATGAACTACTTTCCAATTCGGGAGAAGGTACAATTACCTCATCAAGTTCTACATTCCTCCCACTCACTTCTTTCGAGAGAAACTCCTTCTCTAGAAAGGATCCACTTTTAGCAACAAAGATCTTGCCTTTGGATCTGGGATAGAAGGTGTACCCAACAGTTTCCTTTGGGTGTTCTATGAAGACACATTTCTCCGATTTGGGTTCGAGCTTATCAGGATGAAACTTTTTCACATAAGCATCGCAGCCCCAAACTTTAAGAAACGACAGCCTAGGTTTCTAGCCAAACCACAGTTCATATTGTGTCGTCTCAACGGATTTAGATGGTGCCCTATTTAACGTGAATGCAGCTGTCTCTAATGCATAACCCCAACATGATAGTGATAAATCGGTAAGAGACATCATAGATCACACCATATCTAATAAAGTACGGTTATGACGTTCGGACACACCATTACACTGTGGTGTTCGAGGTGACGTGAGTTGCAAAACTATTCCGCATTGTTTCAAATGAAGACCAAACTCGTAACTCAAATATTCTCCTCCACGATCAGATCGCAGAAACTGTATTTTCTTGTTATGATGATTTTTCACTTCACTCTGAAATTCTTTGAACTTTTCAAATGTTTCAGACTTATGTTTCATCAAGAAGATATACCCATATCTTACTCAAATCATCTGTGATGGTCAGAAAATAATGATACCTGCCGCGAGCCTCAACACTCATCGAACTGCATACATCAGTATGTATTATTTCCAACAAGTCTGTTGCTCGCTCCATTGTTCCGGAGACCAGAGTCTTAGTCATCTTGCCCATGAGGCATGGTTCGCACGCATCAACTGATTCATAATCAAGTGATTCCGAAAGCCCATCAGCATGGATTTTCTTCATGCGCTTTACACCAATATGACCTAAACGGCGGTGCCACAGATAAGTTGCACTATCATTATTAACTTTGCATCTTTTGGCTTCAATACTATGAATATGTGTATCACTACGATCGAGATTCAATAAACCATTCACCTTGGGTGTATGACCATTGAAGGTTTTATTCATGTAGACAGAACAAAAATTATTCTCTGACTTTAAATGAATAACTATATTGCAATAAAAATGATAAAATCATATTCATGCGTAACGCAAACACCAAATAACATTTATTTAGGTTCAACACTAATCCCGAAAGTATAGGGAGTGTGCGATGATGACCATATCAATCTTGGAACCACTTCCAACACACATCGTCACCTCACCCTTAACTAGTTTCTGTTCATTCTACAACTCCCATTTCGAGTTACTAATCTCAGCAACTGAACTAGTATCAAATACCGAGGGGTTGCTATAAACACTAGTAAAGTACACATCAATAACATGTATATCCAAGATACCTTTGTTTACTTTGCCATCCTTCTTATCCGCCAAATACTTGGGGCAGTTCTGCTTCCAGTGACCAGTCCCTTTGCAGTAGAAGCACTTAGTCTCAGGCTTAGGTCTAGACTTGGGCTTCTTCACTTGAGGAGCAACTTGCTTGTCATTCTTCTTGAAGTTCCCCTTCTTCCCTTTGCCCTTTTCTTGAAACTAGTAGTCTTGTCAACCATCAACACTTGATGCTTTTCTTGATTTCTACCTTCGTCGATTTCAGCATCACGAAGAGCTTAGGAATCGTTTCTGTTATCCCTTGCATATTATAGTTCATCACGAAGTTCCAGTAACTTGGTGATAGTGACTAGAGAACTCTGTCAATCACTATTTTATCTAGAAAATTAACTCCCACTTGATTCAAGTGATTGTAGTACTCAGACATTCTGAGCACATGGTCACTAGCTGAGCTATTCTCCTCCATCTTGTAGGCAAAGTGCTTGTCAAAGGTCTCATACCTTTCAACATGGGCATGAGCCTGAAATACTAATTTCAACTCTTGGAACATCTCATATGCTCCATGGCGTTCAAAACGTCTTTGAAGCCCCGATTCTAAGCCGTAAAGCATGGTGCACTAAACTATCAAGTAGTCATCATATCAAGCTCGCCAAACATTCATAACGTCTGCGTCTTCTCCTGCAATTGGTCTGTCACCTAGCGGTGCATCAAGGACATAATTCTTCTGTGCAGCAATGAGGATAATCCTCAGATCATGGATCCAATCCGCATCATTATTACTAACATATTTCAACTTAGTTTTTCACTAGAAACATATCAAAATAAACGGGGAGCTACATCGCGAGCTATTGATCTGCAAAATAGTTATGTAAATACTATCAGGACTAAGTTCATGATAAATTAAAGTTCAATTAATCATATTACTTAAGAACTCCCACTTAGACAGACATCCCTCTAATCTAAGTGATCACGTGATCCATATCAACTAAACCATAACCGATCATCACGTGAGATGGAGTAGTTTTCCATGGTGAACATCTCTATGTTGACCATATCTACTATATGATTCATGCTCGACCTTTCGGCCTCAGTGTTCCAAGGCCATATCTGCATATGCTAGGTTCGTCAAGTTTAACCCGAGTATTCTGCGTGTGCAAAACTGTCTTACACCCGTTGTAGATGAACGTTGAGCTTATCACACCCGATCATCACCTGGTGTCTCGGCACGACGAACTTTGGCAACGGTGCATACTCAGGGAGAACACTTGTACCTTGAAATTTAGTGAGAGATCATCTTATAATGCTACCGCCGAACTAAGCAAAATAAGATGCATAAAGGATAAACATCACATGCAATCAAAATATGTGACATGATATGGCCATGATCGTCTTGCGCCTTTGATCTCCATCTCCAAAGTACCGTCATGATCTCTATCGTCACTGGCATGACACCATGATCTCCATCATCTTGATCTCTATCAATGTGTCGTCACATGGTCGTCTCGCCAACAATTTCTTTTGCAACTATTGCTATCGCATAGCGATAAAGTAAAGCAGCTACATGGCACTTGAATCTTATGCAATAAAGAGACAACCATAAGGCTTCTGCCAGTTGCCGATAACTTTAACAAAACATGATCATCTCATACAACAATTTATATCTCATCATGTCTTGACCATATCACATCACAACATGCCCTGCAAAAACAAGTTAGACGTCCTCTACTTTGTTGTTGCAAGTTTTACGAGGCTGCTATGGGCTGAGCAAGAACCGTTCGTACCTACGCATCAAAAACCACAACGCGGTATAGTGATTGCTTTTTGATCTTCAGAAAGAACCCTATTCATTGGATCCGATTCAACTAAAGCTGGAGAAACAGACACCCACTAGCCACCTGTGTGTGAAGCACGTCAGTGAACCAGTCTCGCGTAAGCGTACGCATAATGTCGGTCTGGGCCGCTTCATCCAACAATGCCGCTGAATCAAGAATCAACTAGTGATGACAAGCAATATGTATATACCCACGCCCACAACTCCTTTGTGTTCTACTCGTGCATATAACATCTACGCATAAACCTGGCTCAGATGCCACTGTTGGGTAATGTAGTAATTTCAAAAAAAATTCCTACGCACACGCAAGATCATGGTGATGCATAGCAACGAGAGGGAAGAGCATCGTCCACGTACCCTTGTAGACCGTAAGCACAAGCATTATGAGAACACGGTTGATGTAGTCAAACGTCTTCACAATTCGACCGATCCAAGTACCGAACGCACGGTACCTCCGAGTTTCACGGGAGAGTTCTGTCAGCACGATGGCGTGATGACGATGATGATGTTGCTACCGATGCAGGGCTTCGCCTAAGAACCACTACGATATGATCGAGGTGGATTATGGTGGAGGGGGACACCGCACACGGCTAAGGGATCAATGATCAACTTGTGTGTCCTAGGGTTCCCCCTGCCCCCGTATATAAAGGAGCAAGGGAGGAGGCCGGCCGGCCCTCCTAGGGCGCGCCAAGAGGAGGAGGCCTCTTCCTAGTAGGAGTAGGAGTCCCCTTTCCTACTCCTACTAGGAGGAGGAAAGGAAGGGGGAAGGGGAGAAGAAAGGAAAGGGAGGAAAGGAAGAAAGGGGGGCCAGCCCCCTAGTGCAATTCGGTTTGGGCTAGGGGGGCCGCGTGCTCGGCCTCCTCTCTTCCACCACTTGGCCCATGAGGCCCAATACATCTTCCCTGTATTCCCGTAACTCCTCGGTACTCCGAAAAATACCTGAATCACTCGGAACCTTTCCATTGTATGAATATAGTCATCCAATATATCGATATTTACATCTCGACCATTTCGAGATTCCTCGTCATGTCCCCGATCTCATCCGGGACTCTGAACTACCTTCGGTACATCAAATCACATAAACTCATAATACCGATCGTCACCGAACGTTAAGCGTGTAGACCCTACGGGTTCGAGAACTATGTAGACATGATCGAGACTCATCTCCGGTTAATAACCAATAGCAGAACCTGGATGCTCATATTGGCTCCTACATATTCTACGAAGATCTTTATCGGTCAAACCGCATAATGGTATACGTTGTTCCCTTTGTCATCGGTATGTTACTTGCCCGAGATTCGATCGTCGGTATCTCAATACCTAGTTCAATCTTGTTACCGGCAAGTCTCTTTACTCATTCCATAATGCATCATCCCGCAACTAACTCATTGGTCACATTGCTTGCAAGGCTTATAGTGATGTGCATTACCGAGAGGGCCCAGAGATACCTCTCCGACAATTGGAGTGACAAATCCAAATCTTCACTACAAAAAAATACACTTCCATATTGATACGTGTTTGTCACAGTAGGTCGCGTTTTTTGTCATGCATGTACATCCATGACAAATTTATGACAGAATCAAGATAGTCATACCTGTGCTGTCATAGAAGTGTTCCATGACATTACCAAAATTATCATCACGGAAGTGTCCACTTCCATGACGATAAATCGCGCGTCACAGAAGTGCTTTCATCAAGGGTGACCGACACATTGCATCCACCGTAATGGAACGCCGTTAAGCTATCGGGTCGGGTTTTGGATCCGATAACCTGTTAACAGCCCCGACCAATGGGGATTTTCCACGTGTAAAATCATCATTGGTTGGAGGAAACACGTGTCGGCTCATCGTTGGGTCAGATGTCATCCACTCATTGGACAGAAGGCACCTATGATACGTCGACACGTGGCACGGCCCAACAGAGGCCCATTCATGTGAAAAGGCCGGCCCGTTTGACTTGGTTAAAAGGTGGCGGGCCGGCCCATGGAAAGCCTGTTAACGGCCTGTTCGCATATAGCCCATTTACAGCCCGCTAACCTAAGGCCTGTTACGCCCTATCCGAATTAGGCCCAGTAGCGTCATCTGGGCCATCCAATATGATTCTAGCCAGTTTTCACTTCTGGCCCATGTGTGCCCATGACGTCTCTCGGCCCATATGAGGCCCTATGTAACTCTTGGCCTATTAATGGCCCGTGGTGAAACTGGCCCGTAATGAACAGTGTATCACTTTATACCCATTAACGACCCGTTATTCCGTTGGGCCATTTCCAGCCCATGTTATATTTCGGCCTTCTCAGAGCCCATTTATTCTTGGGCTCATTTCTAGCATTCGTTTACTTACGGCCCGTTACTGTCATTTTTTGCTAGTGGGCCAAATTCAGCCCGTGGTTAAAGTCGGCCCGTTTGTGGTCCGTTAATACGTTGGGCCATTTTCATAGCGTCATCAAATACGGCCTATTAACGATGGACCATTACGGTCGGCCCATGAACGGACGATTCCAACTCTAGCCCGTTTATGGCCATAATGCGACCTGTTATTGGCCCATGTTTGGCCAATCGATCATACGTCCCGTATAAGGCCCATTGATGATACGGCCCGTAGAAGGCCCATTGTTTCTACGGCCCGTAGAAGGCCTACTGTTTCTACGGCCCGTAGAAGGCCCACTATTTCTACGGCCCGTAGGAGGCCCAGTGTCACTATAGTAAATATTAGCCCATGGTTATTGTGGCCTAGTTTTATAAAATAGGTTATTGCAGCCACTAGTTAACTGCGGAAAAAGAACTGCAATGACTACAAGCAAACAAATAAACAAGACAACAAGGAAATAAATAAGCAAGCAACTAACGCTAGGCTATCACGGCTATTACACATATTACATCCACTGGGCATCAAAGTTCGCCACCAGTGCAAATATAGGGAACAAAGCAGCATATCATATACACTGGCCGTCAAAATTGGCCACCAGTGCAAATAAACGCGGCAGCAAAACAAGAGCATAAATGAAACAACTTCAGAAGAGCTCAAGAAACGTTATCCTGGGTATCCACCATGCTGGCAATAAGCTTAGCAGGCTAACTAGCTTTGTCCTGTTTGGCGCTAAAATCCTCCAACGCTTGCTGTTGCACCAGAAAGTATGCATCTGAATGCTCTAGGGACTTCCGTAGTCCTTCCGCTTCTTGTCGCAGCACAGCTGAACGATGTCTTTCAGCTTGTAGTTGAGACTCAAGAAACCGAACTGATTCAGACAACGAGTTTGAATAGCTTGTGCAAGCGGTAGTGGCCAGTAACTCCAACACTAAACCAAGACAGGATGTGTCACTATCCTGAACCTTATCTGCATTACTTCCTTTACCGTTGCTTAATAAGGCACTCTTCCCCAATATTCTGTCAGCATTCTAAAAGAAGAAACAAGCAGACACATAACAAGTTTAGCATGTATTAGTATATGAAACTCATTTCGGTGAACCAGTTCATTAGTAAGGTGGATAGGATTAAACTACCAAGTCTTCTATTGCCAAGTACTAGTACATAATAAAAGCATCAAACAAACATATATCTATGTCCTATGATAGCAATGGAATCTTAAATTAGAACAGTTGTTCTTCAGGTTTAGGCACTTACTGTACTGGCCGTGATAGTACTGGCCCTTTGGGCACTGGAGCTGCCTTACTAACTGCTCTTGTTTGGGAGCTCTGTGGTGGAGATGGTGCTGTGTCAACAGGAACTAGGTTACTATCGGCTGGGGTTTGGGTTAGATTGGGTGAAGCTGGTTCTCTGTCCATCGTAGTAGGGGTACAATCTGCGAGACTTCAGGTTAAGTGTGGTAGGGCTGGTTCTTGTGCATGTACAACTGGGGTGCTATCTCCACAAAGAGGTAGCACTGTTTTATTTGAAGACCGTGTTTTTAGTCCGCTAGATACTGGCATCACCCGCTCCAATTCAAATGGCCGATAAACAGGAAACATAGTTGAATGTACAGACATTGTATGAGAGACAGATGCAATAGATAGTGTGCAAAAAAGAGGGCATGAAATAGTTGACATGTATATTGTTTAACTAAAATGGATAGCATGACATAATTTCACATATATGATGTTTATCTAAACTGAATATCATAGCATAACACCATTCAAAGATATGATGAATAACTAAACAGGATCACATGACATAATTCACCTACATGTTATCTAAGTAATCAGGATCGCATCATTTAATTCACATATGTGATTTATATGCTAAACAGAGGGCATTCGATATGATGTCTGAAGTAAGAACATGGTGTTGAATATTGTGTATATGATGTCTAAACTATGCAATGCAAGACACCGTATGCATGATATGAGCAGTATAACCGTGCCAAGTTAGAGCATACACCTCAGTGGGGGAATAGGACTGGTCATCTGTCTCTGAATCCATCTCTGAGGAGCTATCGGGACCCAACAAGAGATCTGCTTCGACAGGTAGCACTGTCTGCTCTGAAGGCCTTGTTTTCACTCCAGATTTTTCCATCTCCCACCCAAATGGCTGATTCACAGAAAGAGTAGTTTAATGTACAAACATTGTCGACAAATGGAAATGTAATGAAGAAAAGGATGGGAAAGATATCATTCAAATATATGATGCCTGGTTAAACAGGATGGCATTGGACATTTCACATATATTATGGCTGGCTAAAAGACATGAGACTGCATAATTCCCATATATGATATAGAAACTAAACAGGTGGCATTACAAAACATGTCTAAACTAAGTAGATGACATATATGATGTCAAAAGTAGGCACTACAAGGCAACATATGCATGATATGACTAACATCATCATGCCAAGGTAGAGCAAACACCTTGGGGGGTAAATAGGAGTGGTCAGCGGCGTCCAAATCCGCCTCAGAACAGATATCTTCCTCTGGATTACAATCTGGAGAGGGGTGGGGAGGGTTTGCCATTGAACCCACCATGGAGCGATGTCTGCATGACATTGTAGTGCCGCGCAAAACTCTTCTCTTTTTCTCTACATGTTCAGCATGACTGTGTACAATATCTGACATGCATACGAAAGAAATATGGTGAGATTATGTAAGGAGAGCATGCAGAAATTTAGAGTGATGGTAACAACCAGTGGATCGACGTTTTTCCGTTAAACCAAAATAGCCCTAATGGATCGACGTGAATGTATAGTAATAAGTGATGCAACAAGTGTACAACCTCTTCGCCGTAGCCGTGTCGACCTCATCATCATTGGGTTGGTTGCTGAAGCAGTTGAGGCAGAGGTAGCTGTCGGAGGTGTGGAGGAAGATCTGAGGAATCTGTAGATGGCATCCAGGGCACTGCTCTGTTGTGATGGATCGTTCTATCGTTGGAGCAGCTCCGGTGAGCCGTAAGACGTCAAGGCTGAAGCGGCACAAGACAGACATCGTCAATCTCAAGTGGGATTCTAATAGCATCTCCAATAGATGATGTAAAATGGATGTAAAATTAACATCACCAAAAACCACCTGACTACAACAGATGAGGTAAAAACTGTTGACTCTGAACTTAACTGTCGAAACTAAAATTTACTGTGGAATCTGAATGCTACGGTCGAAACTGAACGCAATGGTAGCAGAGAGGCACTTGACATGTAGTTTAGGGAGGGCCTGCAGTTCATCTTCAACCTGCACCCCCCAGAGCCGCCAGCCACCACCGGCCGAACCGCCGGCCCCAGCGCCGCCTCACCGCCCTGAAACAACTCGCCACCGCCGCCCCGGCCAGCCCTCTAGGCCCCCCGCCCCCACCCTGAACCCTAAGATAGATAGTGGGGTACCTCTCCGGCAAGCCCCCGTCCCCGCTGCGGGTGGTTCTTCCTTAACTCCGGCTGCCCCCCAACCCCTGAAAATCGACTGACCCAAAAGTCGATTCAGTCGACTGAAGTGTGGATTAATCGGAGCAGAGCAGCAGCACGAGCGAGGGGGAGAGCAGCAGCAGCAGCAGCTGGGCGAGCGAGCGATCGAGCGAGAGCCGGAGCAGCAGCAGCAGATCCGGCTGGTATGGCCGCCGCCGCCGAAGGGGCCTCGCACTGGGGGAGAGCCGCCATGGAGATGTCGCCCGCGGCGCCGACTTCAAGGTAGCCGCTCCATGGGGGTGCGGGATGGAGCACCATCGGCGCCGGGAGGTCGAGTTAAGGAGAAGGAGCGATGCGATGAGTGTACAATCTCTTTGGTGGCGCCGAGTAGGCCTCGGCCTCGTCCGAGGAGTCGGTGAGGATGCTGCGGTTCCGGTGGAGCAGGTTAAGGCGGCGCTGTGGGGATGGAGCAGCCGCGATAGACGAGGCGATCGTTGGAGCAGCTCCTTGGAGGTGGAGGACGGGGCGGCTGAACCGGCAGGACGGCGAGATGGACGACGGATCCTCATTCGGGGAGGTGGACGAGGGACGTCGAGCTGTTGTGGTGGACGACGTCGTCGGGGAAGAGGCTCCGGCTGGGCAGCAGTGACGTGGCAGACGGAGGAGGGTGGGGTTTTGCGGCTAGAGCGGAAAGGTTATGGCGGCCTGGGATTTCGAATGGCGAAAAGGGGGCGATGGGAGGGGGTGAAGCATGACTTAGGAATGCGCTTGTCCAAAATGTAGGGTGTGTTACAAAAGTACCCCCCACCGATTTGAACTAGCGGCCCTTTCGGCTCAGGGTTAGAAGGGGGATTTCGCGTGTCGGGATTTGGAAGCTGGAGGGAGTTTTCGCGCGTGTTGTAATTTCGGGATAGCAAGGCGCGGGTTGTGAAGGCGCCAGTTTTGGGAGCATGATATCTGAATTTTCAGGATATAACAAGACGCGGGTTGAATTTTAGGGACAAGCCTAACATGTAGTAATATTGTACTTGTACGTACCAAATCAATTTGCACTTCCCTCAACCAAAAAGAAAAGAAAAAAAATAAAACTATTCACACCACACAAAGAGAGAGTCTTGCCCCGTTTTACTATACAAATGCTATTCAAAGCTACTCCCTCCTTCCATCTTTATAGGGCCTAATGCATTTTTCGATGCTAACTTTGACCAAACATTAGAGCAATGATATATGACATGCAACTTACACAAAGCACACCGTTAAATTCGTCTGTGAAAGGTTCTTTCAATGATATAATTTTCACGTTGTGCATGTCATGTACTATTAATCTTGTCAATAGTCAAAGGCGGTCTTAAAAATCTCATTACGCCCTACATAGATGGAAGGAGGGAGTATGAATCCATGTTATGTCCGATTAAACATTTCGCTTGCTGTATAATGCATGTAACCTACTCATACCAACATTTTAGTGCATTCCAAATGTCTATACTACCGCTGCAATTCGAACTAAATTTGAATTCGTTTCTCTATTTCAATAAGAATCTACAATCACGATTGTTGCCAACTTCAACCATCATAGTTTCCTTGCTATCCGCCAGATATAAATTAGACGGCCTATAATGCAGGATGGCAGGCACACCATCATCAACAACTCCGTTTTTTATAAGAGTAGAGATAAAATATATTAAATGTAGTATACCATGTTCATAACCACACCATGTGTATCACCGTTATATATATTCACACATCCGCGGTTTGAAACACTATGATAAATTGTTCAAATATCCGAATTTGCTTTTTATAATGAAGTATATGTGATCTCTATTCGTCTTCTACACCCACACAACCCTCTTATCTTTGTAGCTAGCGCTAACTTTCTCTTGTGCATGCACACGCCCGCATCCCTCTCACCCTCCCTCAGCATTCTCTAGCTCCATCGCGCAAATTCGTCTTTTCACTTTAGGTCGTTCACCCATGGTGTGTGTAGGCCCCCCAGCTCCTTTACGGCACACATCGATCGATATGCCTCTCTAGCCAGGTGTGCCTAGCATAAACACAAGCTTCCCCTCTTCTCTTGTCACCGTCCATGCCTCACTCCCACCACTCTTTTCATCATTCTCGTACTCGCACACTCCTCCCCCTCGATATAGTATGCCTATCGTACCACCTCCTACATGTATCCCTCTCTCTCTCTATCCTTCTCCTCGTGCCTCATTTGCTTCTAACACACACATGCATGTATACCGATTGATCTCCCAACATATACCTAGATCGACTTTAACTACCCGCCCATCGATCGATGTACCTCACAAGTTATGTCTCTCCTTTCTCTTACAAAGGGCGATTGATCTTCCTGTGTAGTTACGTCTGCTTACCACAGCCACATCGTCCCCCCTCATCATTTGTGCATGCCTCCTGACCTGTCTCTCACACGCACGTGCACAGACAACAAGCAGCCATCTCCTCTCTTATTGATATTGCGGGCGTGCCCTCCGTTTGTCTAGCAAGCCTATCCCACCATTTATTAGAAGCAACTCCACTACCATCCCCTCCAACACTCTAGCTCTGTCTCTCTACCAACCTTATTCATCTCCTGCACATATGCATGGATGTCGATCGATCTCCCTTAATACATGAGGTAAGCCTCTCTCCTCCTCCACACATATACCAGCCATTGTACCTCTATAGTTAATTGGGCCTCCCTCTTCCCCCACCACACACTGATAGTTGAGCGCTGCAGGTAGGTATCCATGCCATAGAGACAAACTGCACAGGTCCCATCTCACGTTCCAGTAGGCCAGCCACTCTATATCTTTGACGTGGGCACACACAAATTCGATGGCACTCTTTATCGATTGTGCACGCACACACACACACACATCATCCCTCTCTTCGATTCTATGGACACCTCAAGCCGATGATACCTCCACTCTCTTCTCGTGGATCGTCCCCTCTATATATATATGTTATATCCAGGACTCTATTTCACACACACATTGCATATGTTAAATTTTTTGATTGACCCCCCCCCCCAGAAAAAAAACTCTCAAGAACCCACACATTATATCTCTCTAGGTTTGTATCTCTCTCACACAACCCCAAGTAGGTGGTGTACGTATACAAGAATAGAATAGGTGCACCGTGCACGTACTCACGCTTCGTGCCCAGCCACACCCGCGCGGGTACACGGTGGAGCTCATTTCTCCACAGAAGCTGAATTTGTTTTTGAAACATCAAGTGGCTAGAGACTCAAAAACTTATTTGCCCATTAGTGACTTGTCAGGGCGGTGGATTTTAGTTTGTACGATAATGCTGCATCCACCTAAAGTAACGAAAGTTCTTACGTAAAGTTCCTAGTAATTCCCTCTTCGTAGGTGCAGCATTACTCCTAACATTTGTAATATCAGTTTGAAACTTGTAATATTGTCGTGTCCTATTCCTGCGTTTTCAAAATCCATCGAATCAAATAGGTCCTGAGTTGGTGATGATGTTGTGCCTCCCATCTTTCACCAATAGCCGTCGGATCTAGATCTGACGCATACAAACCAAGCTTCTCCATTTTTGCAAAAAGATGCCCGCACTTGTTCCCTATTTACAAACAACTCCTTATCTCTCACAATCAGCCTCATATCCTCCCCACCACATCTAGGAGTAGAAGGCCGTGGAAAAATCTGGCGCGATGGCCGCTGTCGGAGCCGTCCACCCCCAATCTTGGTGTTTCGTGCAATGCACAGGCATCTACGCACGGGAAATTATGTCGAACAGGGCTAGTTGTAAGCAGGCTAGCTCTACAGCCATGATGATAGTGACTGCAGACGGTGAGGCTGACTATGGTATGCCGAACACGGCGCCTATACTCAGGTGTCATCTCCGGCACAGGGTCTTGTCACTTCACTGTGAGGAGCAGCACGTAATAATTTGACCAACGGGTAGTATAGTGCTAGTACTCCTACTACTACATTGGTAGTACTACTAGTAGTACTAGTAGCACCACCATCTGGATTTAGGAGTACTACCACGTCCATCTGGATTTTATTATTTGATAGGAATCTTAACATCATACGTATCATTATCAAGCGGCATCAACTGCACAGGCCGAGACCTCCGTCGTGCCGGCGCCAATCATCAGGGTCATGGCAAAGAAGATAGGGGAGATCAAACCGCTCCTTGACTCTTGGGTTCTTTGTAATGATGTTATTAGTTGAGTCAAGAATGGGCTTGAACGAACCTGCCATGCTAGCCGAGGTGATGACGTCACACTGATCAATGAGTTCCTCCACCACGTCATCTTTCAGATCGGGGCAAGAATAACGGGGTCATTTCCGGCCTGTTCCCTCCATGGAGAAGACGATCGAACAATGGCAGAAGAAAGGGTGAAGGGCTGAAGGAAAATGGAGGAGGGAGAGGAAGAGCGTGCGACATCAGTTCCAAATCGAGAGGGAAAGGCGAAGAGTCGGTGGACGGTTGCGAGTTTGCCACGGTTCACGAAGAGGCGCCCCGGCCTACACGTCCGTTCGGAAATACTCCTACTACTCGTTGTCGTCTTACTGATATGTTGGAACGGGACCACATGTCAACGAAACATGGTGCGTAATTTCTCGTGCAAAATGCGATCAGGCCGCGTTGGCCCGAGGTGCCGCATTAGTTATCGACCTTTATTTTTTTAATGGCGTGCCGATCAGTTTTGAAGCACGACTAACTGGTACAATATGTGGAGAGGATGATAGCAGGGACCCGCCAAGGTCATGGCAGTACGCAAGCAAGTGCCTCCTTATTTCAAGCCAATAAAAAAATGGCTCCTCCTAGTGGATTTCTGACATCTGGGTCCCATGCCATTGTCAACGTAGTCAATAAACGAGAAAATTGCACAACGAGTGACTCACACCAGGGACCCAGCAGCTCGCCCAGTTATTTTTGTTTTGGGTTAATTTGATAAATGCCACTCCAAATCTGGTGTATCCGAGAAATGCCACTGCAATTTCCAAACTTTGAAAAATGCCATTTCATGCCATTTCTAGTGGCATTTTTCGAAGTCTGGAGTGGCGTTTTTCAAAGTTTGCAAACTGCAGTGGCGTTTTTCAAAGTTTGCAAAAATTGCAGTGGCATCTTTCAAAGTTTGGAAATTGCAGTGGCATTTTTATGAATCGCCATAATTGGAGTGGAATTTATCTAATTTGTTTTTAAGACGGAAGCAGGGTGTATACTGGGCTGTGCGGGACACTCTGGCCTGTCTAGACAGCCTTTTCTTTTATGTTTACCACAGACCAGCCCAGTAGTTTTTTTCTTTCTGAAAATGGCTAGCCCAGTTCTTTTGTGATTTGTCAAGTAAGTCGCTTTATCAGGCCTGTTGGGCTACAAATCTTTCAAGACGAAGAGAGCTTCATTGGGCTGGCCGAGAAAATGGCCTATCAGTAATGAGAAATGGGCTGTATATTTTTAAAACACATCAAACCGGCAATTATTTTCAAATATCTTTTTTTTCATTTTGAGATTTTAAATTGCATTGATTTTTCTGCATGGACAATTTATTGGATTTTATATTGATATACATTTATTTTCAAAATCAGTCTGAATGTCACTTGAAATTTCGGGATTAAAAACAGTTCAGACCGCACCGACATATGCAAAATTTTGTATAATTTTTTAACCGTGGCCACAATATGGGCTGTAATGCTAACATAAAGAATATGGGCTCCAAAAAAACCCGTAAGAATTAGCAAATGGGCTGTAAATTATTTGAAATAATGGCAGATGGGATGTATGTTGTTTTCCACAGATTTGAGGCTTTCCACAGATGGCCTGTATACTGTTGGATGTCCATCCAACGGCTGTCATGCTTCTTCAATCTCTGCTCTTCCTGCTCCAGCCGCTCAAACAAGCGCCGGCGGGACTGCCTGCTCCCTCCACCCCGCGGCCTGTTGTGCTGCCGCGCAGGCCTCACCGCCCCACCGTACTCCCATCGCTGGCCTAGCCATCCCTCTACTCACCCACACCTGCTGTTATTCTCTGGCGACGGCAGACGAACCAGTAAACCCTCGTATAGTCGTACTCCCCTCTGCGTTGGAAACAAAAACAATGGCCGAGTCTTCCCTGCCTCCGTGTCGTTCCCTTCCTAGGCCTCGTCGTTGTCCACCGCCCTCGTGCTCTCGGCGTGGCGTGGTCAGCGTGGTCAACGACCGACATGCATCTGAAGTGGACTGTACGTGGAGAGGCTGACAGCTGGGTCCACGGCCGCACGCAAGGAAATGCCTCCTTATTACGCGCAAAATAATGATTTCCTCCACCTGACATCTGGGACCAACCGAAATAGCCTCTGTATTTCACGAAAAAACGTTGCCGCCGCTAACAGCTCGGACCCACCAGCTATATCTTCGCACGCAAGGAAGTGCCTCCTTATTACGCACAAAAAGATGAATACTCCCCCTGCTAGCTGGGACCCAGTATAGTGGGTGTACTAAGTTGACGGGGACGAAGGGCTTTGTCAACTTAGTCAATATGCACGATTCTAGCTCGACTGACCATACGATGTCCATCCAACGGCCGTAGTGCTTCTTCAACCTCTGGTCTTCTTGCTCCAGCCGCCCAAAGCAGCGCCGGTCGTGCCACCTGCTCCTGCCTCCCGTGGCCGGCTGTGCTGCCGCGGAGGCCTCACCGCCCCCATACTACTCCCACCGCTGGCCAGGCCATCCCTCCACTCCACTCACCCACACCCCCTGTTATTCTGCGGCGACGGCAGCGCAGCCGAACCAGTGAACCCTCGTACTCCTCTCCGCGTGGGCATCTACTGCCGCGTCTTCCCCGGCTCCGCGTCCTCCCCTTCCTAGGCCTCGCCGTCGTCCACCGCCGTGGTGCTGTCGGCGCGGTGTGGTCAATGTGGTCAACGACCGAATTCCATCGGAAGAATACTATACGTGGAGAGGCTGACAGCTGGGTCCACGGCAGCCGCAAGGAAGTGCCTCCTTATTACGCGGAAAATAATTATTCCTCCACCTGACAGCAGGGACCCACCGGACGCCCACCAGTATATCGCGAAAAAAACGTTTGCCCCTGACTGCTGGGACCCACCCGACGGGCCACCGTATTTCGCGAAAAAAACGTTCCCCCTGCTGTCAGCTCGGACCCACTGGAAGTGCCTCCTTATTACGCACAAAAAATGAATACCCCCTGCTAGCTGGGACCCACCTTGGTGGGAGGCTGACTTGTGGGCCTACTAAGTTGACGGGGACGGAGGGCTTTGTCAACTTAGTCAATATGCACGATTCTAGCTCCAGTGACCATAAGATGTCCATCCAACGGCCGTAGTGCTTCTTCAACCTCTGGTCTTCTTGCTCCAGCCGCCCAAACCAGCGCCGGTCGTGCCTTGTGCTCCTACCTCCCGTGGCCGGCTGTGATGCGGCGGAGGCATCACTGCCCCTACTACTCCCACCGCTGGCCAGGACATCCCTCTACTCACCCACACCCCCAGTTATTCTGCGGCGACGGCAGCCTCACACCGCAGCGAACCAGTGAACCCCTGTACTCCTCTATGCGTGGGCATCCACTGCCGCGTCTTCCCCGGCTCCGCGTCGTCCCCTTCCTAGGCCTCGCCGTCATCCACCGCACTGGTGCTCTCGACGCGGCGTGGTCAACGTGGTCAAGGAACGGCTTCCATCGGACGTGGACTGTACGTGGAGAGGATGACAGCTGGGTCCACGACCGCAGCAAGGAAGTGCCTCCTTATTACGTGCAAAATAATTATTCCTCCACCTGACAGCGGGGACCCACTGGACGGGCCACCGTATTTCGCCCCCCTGACTGTTGGGACCCACCAGCTACATCTTCGCACGCAAAGAAGTGCCTGACAGTTGGGACCCACCTGGTCGAAGCGTGTGTACCGTTGTCATTCTGGTCGCGAACGTGTACGTACATATATACTGATGGATGTAGAGGCGCGCACGTGTCGTAGTAGAGGCGGCTAGGGTGCAAGAAAGAAAATACAGCCACGTACGTGTACATACGGGCGGGGTCTCGGACGCCTACTCACGCATACGTACGGCCAGGGCTCGTGTACATGGCTGGGTCGGAACAGAGAAACAACGTCGTCGTCGTGTTCATGGGGAGGCAATGGAATGCGTCGTCTTCATGGGGAGGCAACGAAATGCATCATGTTCATGGGGAGGCAACGGAATCCGTCGTGTTCATCGGGAGAGCTTGGACGGAACAGGCCATGGAAACGAGGCCTGGCGTACCGCAGAACGGAGGAAACAGCCTTGTGTTCGACCGGCCACGTTCGAAACGGGATCCTGTTCATCGGGAGGGGTCTGGCATACCGCAAAACGGAGGAAACGGACCTCCTACGGTCGAAACGGGGGTCCTGTTGATCGGGAGGGGTGTGGCGTACCGCAAAACGGACGAAACGGATTTGTGTTGGAGCGCTACGGTCCAAACAGGGGTCCTGTTCATCGGGAGGGGTGTGGCGTACTGCAAAACAGGACTCCATGGGATACTGTTCATCTCCACCGTCGACCCCCTCCAGCGTCCACGAGCTACTGTTCATCCACCGTCGACCTCCTCCAGCCTCCACCTGCGACTGTTCATCCACGAGCTCCTGTTCATCCAGCCTCCACCGCGCGCTACTCCACCGTCTACTGTTCAACCAGCCCTCTCCACGGGCTCCTGTTCAACCACCCCTCCACGGGCTACTGTTCATCCTGCCCTCCACCATCTACTTTTCATCCTGCCCTCCACGGGGTGGTCCTGTTCATCCGGCCCTCCACGGGGTCCTGTTCATCCAACCCCAACCGGCTCGATCGATCGGGGTGCTGTTCATCCAGAGGCAACAACACGGGGTCCTGTTCATCCACCCCCACCGGGAACTGTTCATCCAACCCCCCCCCCAACGCTCACTGTTCATCCAGAGGCAACATCGATCGGCTTTAGTTAGCAGCAGTAGCGAAGGAATCACTCAATCGGGTTTAGTTAACAGCCATCGATCGATCACTTGGGTTCAGTAACGCGTAGCCTGCAGTGCAATCGCTCGGGTTCAGTTAGAGCCCAACTGAAAGTGCGTTATATCGACTAGAGGGGGGTGAATAGGCGATTTTTATGAAATTCTTCACTGAGGAATTTTCCGGTGAGGAAATTCCTTAGCGAAGAACTACTAGCAGCGGAATAAGTACTCAAAGGTAAACATAACAGAATACAAGCATAGTCACCATGATGAAATGAAGACAGGCACAGAGTACAGGAAGCGTAATCACAGGATAACACAGGATGAAGACAAACAGACTGAAGAAATGGAACTGAGGAAATTGAGAAAGTCTTCAGTCAAAGTCTTCAAACACAGATATGAACAAACATACATCACAGTTATGAGGAAATGAAAGAGTTGAGGAAATAGAACCAGTAAGCTCGGTGAAGACAATGATTTGGTAGACCAGTTCCAACTGCTGTCTCAGTTGTACGTCTGGTTGGAGCGGCTGAGTATTTAAACTCGAGGACACACAGTCCCGGACACCCAGTCAAGGACACTTAGTCCAAGACACCCAGTCCTCACCGTATTCTCCTTGAACTAAGGTCACACAGACCTCGTCCAATCACTCGTGGTAAGCCTTCAGGCGACTTCCAAACCTTCACAAACTTGGTCACTCGACGATCCACAATTCCTCTTGGATGCTCTAGACCATGACGCCTAACCGTCTGGAAGAAGCACAGTCTTCAAAGGTAACAAGCGTCGGATCCACTCAGGATCAATCTCTTCAGTGATGCTCAATCACTTGGGGTTTGTAGGTGTTTGGGTTTTGGGTTTTTGGTTTTTCCTCACTTGATGATTTTCGCTCAAAGTCCTCGGAGGATGGGTTGCTCTCAAATGACAAGTGTCAGTTTCTCTCGGAGCAGCCTCAACCAGCTAGTGGTTGTAGGGGGCGGCTATTTATAGCCTAGGGAGCAGCCCGACATGATAAGACATAAATGCCCTTCAATGATATGACCGTTAGGTGGATAGATATTTTGGAACAGCTGGCGCATAGCACAACAACGGTCGGAATTTTGAGTACCAAAATCCTCAGGGCTATCATGTTCCTCACTGTGTAGGCAATCCGTACTGGCGAATTCCTAACTCCTCAGTCAGGACAAATTCCTCAGAGACCAGAAGAACTTCGTCTCTGTCACTGAAGAAATTGACTGAACTGTATGAGATTTTCAATGGCTTCACTCGAAGGGATTGGTAGGTGTAGGATTTTGAGTTGAGCATCACATGGAAATTTTTCCTTAGTATTTCCTTGACCCCCTTTAATAGTACGGTGTTTCCTATGACTCAAGAACGAGAAAAACAAAACTATGAAAACGAAAGTCTTCAAGCTTCATATTTCTCGCATGAATATCAAGTCTTCACGGACACACCAATTTCTTCACTTTCAAAGTCTTCATGAAAGTCTTCAGAAATACCAAAATCTTCAGTCGAAGATATTCATTTTTAGGGGTCGACTTTTCCTGTAAATATCAAACTCCTCATAGACTTATAGACATGTGTACACTCACACACGCATTAGTCCCTTAACCTATAAGTCTTCAATACACCAAAATCACTAAGGGGCACTAGATGCACTTACAATGTCCCCCTTTTTGGTGATTGATGACAATATAGGTTAAGTTTTCAACGGGGATAAACATATGAAGTGTAAATACTGATATTGAGGAATTTGATTGCAAGATATAGAAGAACTCCCCCTAAAGATGTGCATATTGAGGAATTTGCTTTTGAAGCAATGCACACTTGAAGAGTTGAATCATGGAGATCTCCCCCTATATCTTGTAATTCATACATGCATTTAACATATAATGTGAAGAATTTGAAATGCATGATGAAATATTGTGTCTGATGAAATTCAGCATGCGTGCAATAATATCAACGAGGAATAAGCATGCAGAATAGTGCATCAAGAGTGTCAGAGCACAGTGCATCAAAAGTATCAGAGCACCATCGGGTTTAAGATTACAAATCGATCCAATAAAGTTTCAGAAGAACGAGAGTTGTAACTTAGCAAAAAAACGTTGTATATGGGCGATAAAATAGACCCGCTTGAAGACTAACTCAAATTTCTCCCCTTTGTCATCAAATGACCAAAAGGATCGAAACTGAGGACTAACGCCCCTGAAGATAATCAAGTTGATGAAGGAGCGCCAGCGTTGTTGGGGTCGTTGGTTGATGTAGGGCCTGCCGCAGTGTCATCTGAATCTTCATGTTCATCAGTGTCGCGTGATGAAGAATATGAGCTGGCCACCAGTGAAGGAACCTTGACCTTCTTGAATTTCTTCGGTGGAGGTGCAGACCAGTCAAGATCTTCATTAAGACCCATGTTCTTCAGATCTTCTTCACCATACAGATGTGACACGATTGCTCAGGTGCGACCGAAGACTTGATGGAGGTAGTAGTGGTTTTTCTTCACTGCATTGTGTGTGGCAGTCATGTTGTGAAGAAGTGAACCAAACTGACGCTTAACCCATTTGTGATTTTGATCCACCTTCTGGTGAACACTTAGCAGAAGTTCACGGTCTGTCATCACGCGCGGAGCAGTGGCTTGAGGAGTGGACTTGGGAGCATTGGCAGAGTCATGTGTGGCAGAGTCATCATTGGTGGAATAAGATGCAGCTTTGCGAAACTGACCATCCAATGGACGAATGCCTTTATCAATTACAGCTGGTGCCTTGCCCTTTCCATCAATTGAGGAATATGTCTGCTTGAGGACTTCAATTGGGGGCAAGTAGCTGAGATGATTCTGGAAATCAGCTTTGTAGTTGAGTGAAGACCTTGTCCTGAGGAATCTCATGATCCAAGGTGCATAAGGCTTCAGCTCAAACGGAGATAGTGCAACATTGGCCATAGTCCTCATGAAGAAATCGTGATAGTTGACAGGAATGCCATGAACGATGTTGAATACCAGATTCTTCATGATGCCAACAATTTCCTCATCAGATGAGTCATGGCCTTTGATAGGAATGATTGTCCTCGTAAGAATACGATAGACAGTTCTGGGCACGTACACCAATTCCTTCACGAGGAATTTTGTTCATGGTGCCTGACCTGGTTTCAAAGGCTTCATCAGCACTTGCATGTAATGATGTGTGAGCTCAGGTTCACTGTAGATGCAACGAGCTTCTTCAAGGGGAGGACTGAGTGGTAGAGCACGAAGCAATTCAGAGGCTGGTGCAGTGTAGTGAGTGTTTTCAGACATCCAGTCCAGCACCCATGAATTCACATCTTCAGCATTTCCGGTGATGTGCAGTGTTGCATAGAATTGAAGAATCAGTTCTTCATTCCAATCGCAGATGTCAGAGCAAAAATTGAGCAGTCCAGCGTCGTGAAGAACACTAAGGACTGGTGCGAAGCACGGCAGAGATTCCATATCCACGTGAGGAATATGCTCATGGTAGAAAATCTTCTCCTTGTTGAACAGCACTGAGGAATAGAAATTGGCTTGACTAGCAGTACAGAAACGCCTCTTCCTAATGCAAGCGGAGTCATATGGGTTATAATCTTCGAAGAATACGTGCTCGGCGAAGAAATCATCAGCCTTGAAATTTTGCTTGCGTGAGAATGGATCCTTTGGCTTTGGCAGAGGAGTGTCAATGAGTTGCATCACGACCTCAGGAATCTCAATCGCAGGTTCTTCAGGCTGAGAAATTTCTGGTTCTTCCTCAGTGGCAGTCAGCGTAGTTGGTTGTTCAGCAGCACCAGTTTCTTCAGCGCTAGTGGCTGGAATTTCCTCATGGACAGATGCAGTGGGATGAGTTTCTTCAGAGCCCATGTGAACAGTTTGTGTGGGGGACTGAGGAATTTGCTGTAGAGGGGTTAACATTGGAGAGTTTGGATGCTGACTTTCCCAGAATTCATCACTGATTACGGGTGTGGAGCAGCCAATGTCCACATCTTCATCTTCCATTTCTTCAATGCCAGCCTCTTTAGCTGTGAACTGAGGCATGGGCGAGGAGATAATAGGTGTTGAAGGGATCGCATCCACTTCAATTTCTTCATCCAACGGTTTAGACGAAGCAGCAGAAGGAGTTTCTTCATCAGATCCGCTGGGGATCACATATTGTTCATCAAAAGGAACAAGGTCCTTTGATGTCCTGGTTGAGATGGGAACATCATCAATCGGATGTGCAAATGAACTTGTCATAGGCTTCATTTTCTTCGGAGCTGAAGAATCTGAAGCAGCTGATGCTTTCCTTTTCTTCACTGCAGCACGCTCTGCAGCCTTGGTCTTCTTCACATCTGATGCAGATGGAAGGATTGGAGTTGAATTTGGTGCAGGAGCAGCTCAGGAATCTAGTTAATTTTCTTCAGGCACAACTGATGCAGTTGCCCTGAGTTCTTCAGTTTCTTCAGGCACACCACTAGTGGGTGCCCTGGCAATTTCTTCAGTGGCTTGAATGCAGTCATCAGCCCTAGAACTCACATTTTGTTCAGCAGCCTGATTGTCATCAGCGGTGCTGGCATGTTCTTCAGTCGGCTGAGCAGATGCTTCAGCCTGAGGAATTTCCTGTTGCGTTGGGGCAGCAACATTTGAAGTGAATTGTTCAGTTATCTTTACAAATCTAACTTTGGCTCCTTGCCAATCAGCATAGTAGGCTTTGAAGTCATCGCTGAGGGTTTTGATTTCAGATTGGATTTTTACAACTTCATCAGTTGTCATAGTGACAACGTTGTTCTTCAGATATTTCTCCTTTCTGTACTGGGCCTTCTTGATCTGCCTGGCCTGGTCATACTTCCACTTCTTCTCTTGGATGAAGTGAGTCAGCATGTGATTTTAACCAGGTGTCAGCTTGAAGTCAGGCATAGGAGTATTTGGGTCCTTGTGCCAGAGATCAATGTAGTCGAGGATCAGCTTGGGATCCAAAAGCAGTGGCACAGGTGTGCCTTTGGCTCTAGCGGCCCTAACTTGTCTGTCTCTGATGATTTCTGCAAGTTCATCATCATCAGCTTCATCTTCTTCAGATGACACTTGGAAAGCGACTTGCTTCTTTTGAGGACTTGGGCGTGGACCTCGTCCAGCAGTGGCCTTGGTCTTCAGCAGAGTGGGGCCAGATGAAGAATTTGGTGCGGCTGAGGAGCTTGCTGAGACACCAGAGGCAATGGAGATGCCTGCAGTCCTTTGGCATGAGGCCAGATGCGCAGGTGCTGAGGACTTTGTCGGAACAGGTGAGGACTTTGGAGGAGGTGCTGAGGATTTTGAAGGAGCAGCTTGAGGGATTGGTCGTGAGGACCTTGAAGAGTCTGGCCGTGAGGGCGCAGCTGAGGAACTTGGCCGTGAGGGCGCAGCTGAGGAACTTGGCCATGAGGGCACTGTTGGTGAAGCACTTGGCTTACGAGCAGGCTTCTTAGGCATGGATTTCCTCGGATTGACAGAGGCCTCAGCAGAGGCAGCAGCAGCCACAGCAGAGTCTTCATTGAATTTCCTCACTGCTTCTCTGGCTTGCTTGGCCAGCTTGGCTTGGCGCTTGGCCCATTCATTAGGATAGTCCTCACCGCGCTTGAGGCTGGTGGGATCAGCAATTTGGCCAGGTGCCAGTGGAGCTCTTTGGAATGGAGGATTGAGTGCGAATTTCTTCATATACTTAGGAGTGACATATCTGTACTCCCTCCATTCTCTTGCTCATCTCCTCTCTATCTTCTGAATGCGCACTTTGCGCTCATTCTTGGTTTCCTCAATAGGTGTGCAGTACCCAGCATATATGTCATCAGGGATTTCAAACGTTGTATTTACCTCAGGCCTATTTCCTCCCTTCTGTGGCTTCTTACCGTCAGCCATTTTCTTCAGTTGAGGAATTTGAACAATTGAATTCTCTGAAGAAGTATGCAACTTTTCTTCGAGGAACGCTGCAAATGAGTTAAGTTGATGAGAACCTAGTGATTCAGCAGCGGACATGTGTACCTGTGAACAGAGTATAGTTGCGAGGAATTTGGAGAGGTCATATGCGTTCTCAGAAGGTTTTTCAAAAAGAACAAGTTTGAGGAATTTGACCAGATGAGTCTTGAAGATTTTCACTAAGCGTTCTTTGTCTTAGGTCCCAGAGTTGTATAGATCGAAGATCCACACAATTGAGGAATCTTGAAGAAAAATGATGCTTAGAGAAATGAATCAAGAACAGATGACATGTGAGGTGTTTAGTGTGTGAAGATTTGAAGAATAAAGCACCTTTGAAGATTTTCTAGAGAAACTTCGAATCAAAGAGGGCAGTAAAAGTAACTTTTAATTACCCTGAATGAAGAACACGATGAACAGTGAGATGAAACAGTGGAGTTCGTCGGAGTAGATCTTCCATGCCCTAACTTGGCGGAGGAAGACGTCTACGGCGGCGGCGGAGGTGAAGATTCCGTGGTCGGTGTGAGTACGACGATGACGAGGTCGAGGCAGTGAAGCTCTTCCTCACCGGCGATGATGGAGTAGCGGCGGCGCTAGGGTTTGGGAAGCTCGAGTGGGAGAGAGAGATCGAGCGGAGTAAAGGAAGTGAGGAAGGGATGAGGGGGTATTTATAGTAGCAGTGAAAAACTGTTCGCCCGAAGATTTGGGACGAACGTACCCCTGACCGTTCTCCTTCGCACGACATGTGTCACCCACGTACTGTGTAGTGGAGATCGTGTAAGATCGTGGGTGAATTAAAAATTTATCGTGGGATGCGGAACGATTTGAGCGGCAAAACCGAAAATTTGGATAAGCTTAGTTTTAAAGTTCTGTTCGCAATTTCTTCAGCTAACAAGGACACAGTGAAGATTTTGAACGAGTTTCAAATAGAACGCACATGAAGAATTTGTGAACAGATTGGGTTGAGTATAGCATAGAGGGGAAGGGTCCGATCACATTCACTTAGCAGAAAACCAACTTGAAGAAATAGCAATAAGTGAATGCTGTAGAGGACATAAACTCATATATATATATAGCCAATGAAGAAAAACAACGGAACCAGTGAAGACTATGCAAAGTTGAAGAATATGAATAATTTGAGGAATTTCAACTTTTGGTGGTGGCGTGACCCACCGTATAAGAATGATGATTTCAGACACCGCGTACAATTATCGTAGGGTTCTGAGAATCAAATTCTTCATTAATTTCTTCACACTAAGAGTGTTATTCTTCATTGATTGAAGTAAAACGTTTCTTCATGTGTTGCACATCTAAGTCATCAATTTTGCATAAGTGTTAGGATGAGTGTCCTTTTCACAAAACATTCGAAGATTCTAGGATATTTAGCTCACACCGCAACTTGCTAAATCTCTTCTCATCCAAGGGCTTTGTGAAGATATCGGCTAGCTGTTCTTCAGTCTTCACATGCTCAATAGAAATGTCGCCCTTCAACACATGATCACGAAGAAAATGATGTCGAATCTGAATGTGCTTTGTCTTCGAGTGCTGAACTGGGTTGTGAGCAATCTTGATGGCACTCTCATTGTCACAGAAGAGAGGTACATTCTTCATGTTGACGCCGTAGTCCATGAGAGTTTGCTTCATCTATAGCAATTGGGCACAGCAAGAACCAGCGGCAATGTACTAAGCTTCAGCAGTAGATAGTGATACGCAGTTCTGTTTCTTTGAGGACCAACATACCAAAGATCGTCCGAGGAAATGACATGTACCAGATGTTGACTTGCGATCCACACGATCACCAGCATAGTCAGAGTCAGAATATCCAACAAGATCAAAAGCCGAGCCCTTGGGGTACCATAATCCAAGTGTTGGTGTGTGAGCTAGATATCGAAGAATATGCTTCACAGCCTTATGGTGTGATTCCTTCGGTGCAGCTTGAAATCGGGCACACATGCAAACACTAAGCATTATATCTGGCCTAGATGCACATAAGTATAATAAGGAACCTATCATGGAGCGGTATACCTTATGATCGAAGTCAATACCATTTTCATCAGTGCACACATGGCCATTTGTGGGCATAGGAATTTTGACGCCTTTGCAATCTTGCATGTCGAACTTCCTTAGTACATCCTTGAGGTATTTCTCCTGAGATATGAATATGCCATTGTGTTGTTGACGAATTTGAAGACCTAAGAAAAATTTCAACTCTCCCATACTAGACATTTGATATTCTTCACTCATCATATAGGCAAATTCATCACTATAACGTTGGTCAATACAGCCAAAGATAATATCATCAACATATACTTGGCACACAAACAATTCACCATCATAAGATTTAGTGAAAAGAGTAGGGTCGAGTGAACCGGGTTTGAAGCCTTTCTTCATGAAGAGTTCCTTCAAAGTATCATACCAAGCCTGTAAGGCCTGCTTGAGGCCATAGAGGGCCTTATTGAGTCTGAAGACTTTGTCAGGATTCTTTGGATCTTCAAAACCTGGGGGTTGAGCAACATATACTTCTTCCTCAAGCTTACCATTAAGGAATGCACTTTTCACATCCATTTGATATAGAGTGATATCATGATGGTTAGCATAAGCAAGTAATATGCGAATAGCCTCAAGTCTAGCAACAGGTGCAAAAGTTTCATCGAAATCAATTCCTTCAACCTGTGTGTAGCCTTGAGCTACAAGCCGTGCCTTATTCCTCACAACAAGGCCATTTTCATCTTGCTTGTTGTGGTAGATCCACTTTGTGCCGATGATATTGTGCTTGCGAGGATCTGGACGTTTGACCAGTTCCCAGACATTGTTGAGCTCGAACTGATGTAATTCTTCTTGCATGGCCTGAATACACTCAGGCTCTAGAAATGCTTCATCTACCTTAGTGGGCTCTGTAATAGAGACAAAAGCATACTGCCCACAAAAGTTAGACAAATGTGAAGCTTTTGAGCATGTGAGAGGACCTGGCGCTTTGATGTCATTGATGATATTTTCAACTTGCACTTATTTTGCAATGCGAGGATGAGCTGGTTGTCGTTGAAGAGTTTGATCAGTGTTTTCTTCAGCACCATTTTCTTCAGGTGCATTAGCTCGATGTTCTTCATGTTCTGGAATGAATTCTTCAGCAGATTCTTCAGTAGGAATGACATCCTCAGTAGCCTTAAACTTGATAGTTTCCTCAGGTGCTGGTTCATCTATCACAGTAGGTAGGTGCTCTCTTTGCGAGCCATTAGTTTCATCGAACCGCACATCTACAGTTTCAACAACTTTGTGAAGAACATTGTTGAAGACTCTGTAGGTGTGCGAGTCCTTTCCGTAACCAAGCATAAAACCTTCATGTGCTTTCGGTGCAAATTTTGAGTTGTGATGAGGATCTCTAATCCAATATTTAGCACCGAAGACTTTGAAATAACTTACATTGGGTTTCTTATCAGTGAGGAGTTCATAGGCAGTCTTTTTGAAGAATTTGTGAAGATATACTCTGTTAATGATGTGGCACGCAGTATCAATTGCCTCAGTCCAGAAATGGCGAGGCGTTTTGTATTCATCAAGCATAGTGCGAGCCATCTCAGCAAGAGTCCTGTTCTTGCGCTCCACGACGCCATTCTGCTAAGGAGTGTAAGGAGCAGATAACTCATGAGTAATACCAAGTTCATCAAGATAGTCATCGAGACCAGCATTCTTGAACTCAGTGCCATTGTCACTTCTGATGTGCTTGATCTTCACACCAAAGTTGGTTGAAGCCCTCGAGGAAAAACGTTTGAAGACTTCCTGCACTTCATGTTTGTAAGTAACAAGGTGTACCCATGTGTAAAGAGAATAATCATCAACAATAACAAAGCCATATTGAGATGCTTCATTTGAGATAGCAGAATAATGATTAGGACCAAAGAGATCCATGTGAAGCAATTCAAATGGGCGAGTGGTGGTCATGATAGTCTTCGCTGGATGCTTGGCCTTGGTCATCTTCCCAGCTTCACACGCTCCGCATAGGTGATCCTTGAGGAATTTGACATTCTCGATGCCAATGACATGCTTTTTCTTTGCAAGCGTGTGCAAATTCCTCATGCCTGCATGATCAAGTCGTCGATGCCAGAGCCAGCCTTCTGAAGCTTTTGCAAGTAAGCACACGGCTGGTTGTGGTCCTGTAGAGAAATCAACAATATACAGGTCTCCTCTCCTAAAGCCTTCAAAGACTTTGGAATTGTCAGCTTCCATAACCACAACACAATGGTACTTGCCGAAGACAACAACCATATCAAGATCACAAAGCATTGAGACAGACATAAGGTTGTATCCTAAGGACTCAACAAGCATGACTTTGTCCATGTGTCGATCCTTTGTAATCGCAACCTTACCTAGACCCAATACCTGACTTTTGCCTTTGTCAGCAAAGATGATATGCTTCAGATGCGACGGAGATAATGGAGTATCCATCAATAGATTATTGTCACCATTCATGTGGTTTGTACATCTACTATCGAGGACCCACTCAGTGGCTTTGGGTTGATCATCCTGCAGATGAATTAGTGCAGCTTACAAACTCATATACTTCATCAGTGAAGAATATGACATCAATTCATCAGATCAATTTCATCAAGTAAAAGAACTTATAACGCAATATGAGGACGTGAGAAATGAAAGTTCATTTCTTCATGATTAGCCTGCATCCTTTCAGGCATGCTCAGGTCTCCAGCAAATTCTTCAGACGATTATGTGCGTCTGGAGACCTGACCCTGCAGAAGAGATTAGTTCTTTTTCTTCACCACCCACATCTGAAGGGGTGGCAAAGAGTTCATCATTCTGCGAGCTCCATACGAGAAGGATGGCATAGAAGCCAGTCCATTTCGTTTCACATAAGAGGGGTTAGAGTAAGCATAAGAGTAAGCAGAGAAATTCTTCGAGGACTTATGGACATAATGATTTGAAGAATAATGCACATATCCATAATCCTTAGATCTTCCCTGCGAAACAGACGGGTTAGCACGATGATGTTCATATGAGGACTTTGATCCATATGAAGAATTTGATCTGGGGTTCCTATTCTTCACAGGTGGCGTCATGATGACATTCACCTGAAGATTTTCAAGGCATCTTTTGGGAACCCCGATTTTCTTCACAGGGGAGCCATTCCTGCAGTTAGTGCCAACATATCTAGCAAATACTTCACCATTCTGATTTTTGAATAGCTTGTAGTTGGAGTTAATTGACTCATCATCAGAATGAGGAGATTCACATGCAAATCCAGATAAGTTAGCTGGATCAACTGGAGGTCCCTTTGCAGCAACCCATGTAGTTTTGGGGTACTGCTCAGGCTTCCAATATGTACCATCAGCATTGAGTTTCCTCTCAAAGGCGATACCCTCTTTCCTAGGGTTCCTGTTGAGGATCTGCTTTTTAAGCACATCACAAAGAGCCTCATGCCCTTTGAGGCTTTTGTACATGCCTGTCGTGTACAATTCCTTCAGCCCTGCATCGTCAGTGATACTAGCAATGTCCTCAGATGAGGAATTAGTGATAGCAGAGGCATGTGAAGAATTTGAAACATTAGCAGCATTTCAACATTCAAGTGAAGAATTAGCAGATTCACGTTCAATGCACTTCAAGCATGGAGGAACAAATTCTTCCTGAGATGCGCTGATTTGTTGAGCAAGTAATGAATCGCGCTCCTTCTGAAGATCTTCATAACTCACTCTTAGCTTCTCAAGGTATTGCTTTCTTTGAAGAAATTCATAAGAAAGCTTCTCATGATCCGATAAGAGAGTGTTATGATGACTTTGAAGTTTGTCAAGCTTGGACTGAAGTCTCTTAAGATTTTCAGTCAAAGTTTCAGTGCGATCCATTTCTTCACCCAACATATCATCACTTTTATTTAGCATGTTTTGAACCTTTTCTAAAGCCCTTTGTTGTTTTATAGCAATCTTAGCAAGTTTAGAATAGCTGGGTTTAAGGTCTTCATCAGATTCATTCTCACTTGATTCAGAGGAGGTATATTTGAGTACCTTGGCACCCTTTGCCATGAAGCAATAGGTGGGAGCGTAGTCATCATCGCCTTCATCAGCCTTGTTGGTGAGGTCATTTTCTTCAGTGTTGAAGATAGACTTGCTGACGAATGCAGTAGCGAGAGCTAGGCTTGCCACTCCAGATTCGGACTCCTCAGATGACTCCTCTTCCTCATTTTCTTCAGATTCAGCCTCAGAGTCCATTTCCTTGCCAATGAATGCCCTGGCCTTCTTGGAGCTGCTCTTCATGTGATATGAAGGCTTTGAGGATTTTGATGATGAGGATTTTGTGGATTTCTTCTTTTTCTTTGCATCATCAGAACTGTAATCCTTATATTTCTTCTTCTTTGATTCCTTTTCCCACTGAGGACAATCTTGAATGAAATGTCCAGGTTTCTTGCATTTGTGACAAAGCCTCTTCTTGTAGTCACTGGATGAGGAATCATTGCTCCTTGAGGATCTTCCAAGGCGACCACGTCTTGAGAACTTTTGGAACTTCTTCACGAGCAGAGCCAGGTCACGGTTCAGTTCTTCAGGATCACCAAGGCTGCTACCAGAGTCTTCATCTTCAGACTCAGATACTGCATTGGCCTTCAGTGCACGTGTTCTGCCATAGCTTGAACCATACAGATCTCTCTTTTCAGCAAGTTGGAATTCATGAGTATTTAGCCTCTTGAGAATATCAGCGGGATCAAGTGACTTGTATTCAGCACGTTCTTGTATCATCAATGCCAGAGTGTCAAATGAGGAATCAAGCGATCTCAGCAATTTCTTCACCACCTCATGGTCGGTGATGTCAGTGGCACCAAGTGCTTGAAGCTCATTTGAGATGTTAGTGAGGCGATCGAAGGTTTGTTGAACATTTTCATTGTCGAGTCTTTTGAAGTAGTTGAAGAGATTGCAAAGAACATCAACTCGAGAGTCACGCTGAGTTGAGACTCCTTCATTCACTTTGGACAACCTGTCCCAGATAAGCTTCGCTGTTTCCAAAGCACTCACTCTGCCATACTGTCCTTTGCTCAGATGGCCACATATGATATTCTTCGCTTGAGAGTCGAGTTGCTTGAATCTCTTCACATCGGCAGCATTCAGAGAAGGTGTGACTGAGGGAACACCATTTTCCACAACATACCAGAGATCGTTATCAATTGCTTCAAGATGCATTCGCATCTTATTCTTCCAGTAGGGGTAGTCCGTCCTATCGAAGGTAGGACACCCAGCAGAGACCTTGATCATACCTGCGGTCGACATAACTAAAACTCCAGGAGGTTAAACCAAAATCACACAGAACAAGGGAGTACCTTGCTCTGATACCAATTGAAAGTGCGTTATATCGACTACAGGGGGGTGAATAGGAGATTTTTATGAAATTCTTCACTGAGGAATTTGCCAGTGAGGAAATTCCTTAGCGAAGAACTACTATCAGCGGAATAAGTACTCAAAGGTAAACATAATAGAATACAAGCATAGTCATCATGATGAAATGAAGACAGGCATAGAGTACAGGAAGCGTAATCATAGGATAACACAGGATGAAGACAAACAGACTGAAGAAATTGAACTGAGGAAATTGAGAAAGTCTTCAGTCAAAGTCTTCAAACACAGATATGAACAAACATACAGCACAGTTATGAGGAAATGAAAGAGTTGAGGAAATAGAACCAGTAAGCTCGGTGAAGACAATGATTTGGTAGACCAGTTCCAACTGCTGTCTCAGTTGTACGTCTGGTTGGAGCGGCTGAGTATTTAAACTCGAGGACACACAGTTCCGGACACCCAGTCAAGGACACTTAGTCCAAGACACCCAGTCCTCACCGTATTCTCCTTGAACTAAGGTCACACAGACCTCGTCCAATCACTCGTGGTAAGTCTTCAGGCGACTTCCAAACCTTCACAAACTTGGTCACTCGGTGATCCACAATTCCTCTTGGATGCTCTAGACCATGACGCCTAACCGTCTGGAAGAAGCACAATCTTCAAAGGTAACAAGCGTCGGATCCACTCAGGATCAATCTCTTCAGTGATGCTCAATCACTTGGGGTTTGTAGGTGTTTGGGTTTTGGGTTTTTGGTTTTTCCTCACTTGATGATTTTCGCTCAAAGTCCTTGGAGGATGGGTTGCTCTCAAATGACAAGTGTCAGTTTCTCTCGGAGCAGCCTCAACCAGCTAGTGGTTGTAGGGGGCGGCTATTTATAGCCTAGGGAGCAGCCCGACATGATAAGACATAAATGCCCTTCAATGATATGACCGTTAGGTGGATAGATATTTTGGAACAGCTGGCGCATAGCACAACAACGGTCGGAATTTTGAGTACCAAAATCCTCAGGGCTATCATGTTCCTCACTGTGTAGGCAATCCGCACTGGCGAATTCCTAACTCCTCAGTCAGGACAAATTCCTCAGAGACCAGAAGAACTTCGTCTCTGTCACTGAAGAAATTGACTGAACTGTATGAGATTTTCAATGGCTTCACTCGAAGGGATTGGTAGGTGTAGGATTTTGAGTTGAGCATCACATGGAAATTTTTCCTTAGTATTTCCTTGACCCCCTTTAACAGTACGGTGTTTCCCATGACTCAAGAAAGAGAAAAACAAAACTATGAAAACGAAAGTCTTCAAGCTTCATATTTCTCGCATGAATATCAAGTCTTCACGGACACACCAATTTCTTCACTTTCAAAGTCTTCATAAAAGTCTTCAGAAATACCAAAATCTTCAGTCGAAGATATTCATTTTTAGGGGTCGACTTTTCCTGTAAATATCAAACTCCTCATAGACTTATAGACCTGTGTACACTCACACACACATTAGTCCCTTAACCTATAAGTCTTCAATACACCAAAATCACTAAGGGGCACTAGATGCACTTATACCAACGCATTGCTCGGCTTCAGTTAGAGCCAACGCCTCGCACACACGCGTGTACGTGTACGAGAGAAGTGCGCATCGCTCGGCCCCCGACCTCCCACCGTAACCGGGAATTCCCTGAATTTTCCTCCCCCTCGCTTCTACCACGGTTTTTTCTGTCATGGATGTCCCAAAGAATGTCATGCAGCTTCGTCTCCGGCCCCCCAGGACGAAAAGCCCATTTTCTGTCATGATTTTTTGTCATAGAAGTAGGAGCCCACCACATCTATGATGATACCGGGTTTTGTCACAATTATCGTCATAGAAGTGTCATATGTATGACAGAAATTTTTTCGTTCGGCCCAAAATGTCACGGATGTGTCTTTCTTTGTAGTGCTTGATCCATGCCAACTCAACAAACACCATTGGAGACACCTGTAGAGCACCTTTATAATCACCCAGTTACGTTGTGACATTTGGTAGCAAACAAAGTGTCCCTCCGGTATTCGGGAGTTGCATGGTCTCATAGTCATAGGAACATGTATAAGTCATGAAGAAAGCAATAGTAATATACTAAACGATCAAATGCTAAGCTAATAGAATGGGTCAAGTCAATCACATCATTCTCTAATGATGTGATCCCGTTAATCAAATGACAACTCATGTCTATGGTTAGGAAACATAACCATCATTGATTGAACGAGCTAGTCAAGTAGAGGCAAACTAGTGACACTCTGTTTGTCTATGTATTCACACATGTACTAAGTTTCCGGTTAATACAATTCTAGCATGAATAATAAACATTTATCATGATATAAGGAAATATAAATAACAACTTTATTATTGCCTCTAGGGCATATTTCCTTCATAGTAGTCCTAATAGGACTCCCTCTCCTTGGGCACGCCCCTAGGGTCGGCCGGCCTCCCCCTCCCTCCTTTATATACAGGGGCAGGGGCACCCTAGAACACACAAGTTGATCTTTTAGCCATGTGCGGTGCCCCCCTCCACAGTTACACACCTCGATCATATCATTATAGTGATTAGGCGAAGCCCTGCGTTGGTAACTTCGTCATCACCATCACCACGCCATCGTACTGACAGAACTCTCCCTTGGCCTCAGCTGGATAAATAGTATGAGGGACGTCACCGAGCTAAACGCGTGCTGATCGCGGAGGTGCCATGCGTTCGATACTTGGATCGGCTGGACTGTGAAGACGTTCGACTACATCAACCACGTTACTAAACGCTTCCGCTTTCTGTCTACGAGGGTACGTGGACACACTCTCCCCTCTCGTTGCTATGCATCTCCTAGATAGATCCTGCGTGATTGTAGGAATTTTTTTGAAATATTGCGTTCCCCAACAGTGGCATCAGAGTCAGGTCTATGCGTAGATGTTATATGCACGAGTAGAACACAAAGAGTTGTGGGCGATAATAGTCATACTGCTTACGAACAATGTCTTACTTTGATTCGGCGGTATTGTTGGATGAAGTGGCCCAGACCGACATTACATGACCACGTTCATGAGATTGGTTCTACCGACGTGCTTCGCACATAGGTGGCTAGTGGGTGTCTGTTTCTCCAGCATTAGTTGAATCGAGTTTGACTACGCCCGGTCCTTGTTGAAGGTTAAAACATCACACTTGACGAAAAATCGTTGTGGTTTTGATGCGTAGGTAAGAACGGTTCTTGCTAGAAGCCCGTAGCAGCCACGTAAAACTTGCAACAACAAAGTAGAGGACGTCTAGATTGTTTTTGTAGGGCATGTTGTGATGTGATATGGTCAAGACGTGATGATATAAATTTTTGTATGAGATGATCATGTTTTGTAACAGTTATCGGCAACTGGCAGGAGCCATATGGTTGTCACTTTATTGTATGAAATGCAATCGCCATGTAATTGATTTACTTTATCACTAAGCGGTAGCGATAGTCATAGAAGCAATAGTTGGCAAGACGACAACGATGCTACAATGGAGATCAAGGTGTGAAGCCAGTGACGATGGTGATCATGACGGTGCTTTGGAGACGGAGATCAAAGGCACAAGATGATGATGGCCATATCATATCACTTATTTTGATTGCATGTGATGTTTATCCTTTATGCATCTTATTTTTCTTAGTACATCGGTAGCATCATAAGAGTATGCACCATTGCTACATTGCTACAATTCATTGTGCCGAGACACCACGTGATGATCGGGTGTGATAAGCTCTACGTTCACATACAACGGGTGCAAGCCAGTTTTGCACATGCATAATACTCGGGTTAAACTTGACGAGCCTAGCATATGCAGGTATGGCCTTGGAACACTGAGACCAAAAGGTCGAGCGTGAATCATATAGCAGATATGATCAACATAGTGATGTTAACCATTGAAAACTACTCCATCTCACGTGATGATCAGACATGGTTTAGTTGATATGGATCACGTGATCATTTAGATTACTAGAGAGATGTCTATCTAAGTGGGAGTTCTTAAGTAATATGATTAATTGAACTTTAATTTATCATGAACTTAGTACCTGATAGTATTTTGCATGTCTATGTTGTTGTACATAAACGGCCCGTGCTACTGTTCCTTTGAATTTTAATGCGTTCCTAGAGAAATCTAAGTCAAAAGATGATGGTAGAAACTACACAGACTGGGTCCGTAACTTGAGGATTATCCTCATTGCTGCACAGAAGAATTACGTCCTAGAAGCACCGCTTGGTGCAAAGCCCGCTGCAGGAGCAACACCAGATGTTATGAACGTCTGGCAGAGCAAAACTGATGACTACTCGATAGTTCAGTGTGCCATGCTTTACGGCTTAGAATCGGGACTTCAACGACGTTTTGAACGTCATGGAGCATATGAGATGTTCCAGAAGTTGAAGTTAATATTTCAAGCAAATGCCCGAATTGAGAGATATGAAGTCTCCAATAAGTTCTATAGATGCAAGATGGAGGAGAATAGTTCTGTCAGTGAACATATACACTCAGAATGTCTGGGTACCACAACCACTTGACTCAACTGGGAGTTAATCTTCCTGATGATAGTGTCATTGATAGAGTTCTTCAATCACTGCCACCAAGCTACAAAAGCTTCGTGATGAACTATAATATGCAAGGGATGGATAAGACAATACCCGAGCTCTTCACAATGCTAAAAGCTGCGGAGGTAGAAATCAAGAAGGAGCATCAAGTGTTGATGGTCAACAAGACCACTAGTTTCAAGAAGAAGGGCAAAGGGAAGAAGGGGAACTTCAAGAAGAACGGCAAGCAAGTTGCTTCTCAAGTGAAGAAACCCAAGTCTAGACCTAAGACTAAGACTGAGTGCTTCTACTGCAAAGAGACTGGTCACTGGAAGCGGAACTGCCCCAAGTGTTTGGCGGATAAGAAGGATGGCAAAGTGAAAGGTATATTTGATATACATGTTATTGATGTGTACCTTACTAATGCTCGTAGTAGCATTTGGGTATTTGATACTGGTTCTATTGCTCATATTTGCAACTCGAAACCAGGGCTACGGATTAAGCGAAGATTGGCTAAGGACGAGGTGACGATGTGCATGGGAAATGGTTCCAAAGTCGATGTGATCGCCGTCGGCACGCTACCTCTACATGTACCTTTGGGATTAGTATTAGACCTGAATAATTGTTATTTGGTGCCAGCATTAAGCATGAACATTATATCTGGATCTTGTTTGATGCGAGACGGTTATTCATTTAAATCAGAGAATAATGGTTGCTCTTTTTATATGAGTAATATCTTTTATTGTCATGCACCCTTAATGAGTGGTCTATTTCTATTGAATCTCGATAGTAGTGATACACATATTCATAGTATTGAAGCCAAAAGATATAAGTTTAATACTGATAGTGCAACTAATTTTTTGCATTGCCTTTTAGGTCATATTGGTGTAAAGTGCATGAAGAAACTCCATGCTGAGGGCTTTTGGAATCACTTGATTATGAATCACTTGATGCTTGCGAACCATGCCTCATGGGCAAGATGACTAAGACTCCGTTCTCCAGAACAATGGAGCGAGCAACAGACTTATTACAAATAATACATACTGATGTATGTGGTCCGATGAGTGTTGATACTCGCGGCGGGTATCATTATTTTCTGACATTTACAGATGATTTGAGAAGATATGGGTATATCTACTTGATGAAACATAAGTCTAAAACATTTTAAAAGTTCAAAGAATTTCAGAGTGAAGTGGAAAATCATCGTAACAAGAAAATAAAATTTCTACGATCTGATCGTGGAGGTGAATACTTGAGTTATGAGTTTGGTCTTCATTTGAAACAATGCAAAATAGTTTCGCAACTCACGCCACCTGGAACACCACAACGTAATGGTGTGTCCAAACGCCGTAACCGTACTTTATTAGATATGGTGCGATCTATGATGTCTCTTACTAATTTACCACTATCATTTTGGGGTTATGCTTTAGATACGGCTGCATTCACGTTAAATAGGGCACCATCGAATTCCGTTGAGACGACACCATATGAACTATGGTTTGACAAGAAACCCAAGTTGTCGTTTCTTAAAGTTTGGGGCTGCGATGCTTATGTGAAAAATCTTCAACCTGATAAACTCGAACCCAAATCGGAGAAATGTGTCTTCATAGGATACCCAAAGGAGACTGTTGGGTACACCTTCTATCACATATCCAAAGGCAAGATATTCGTTGCTAACAATGGATCCTTTCTAGAGAAGGAGTTTCTCTCGAAAGAAGTGAGTGGGAGGAAAGTAGAACTTGATGAGGTAACTGTACCTTCTCCCTTATTGGAAAGTAGTTCATCACAGAAATCAGTTTTAGTGATTCCTACACCAATTAGTGAGGAAGCTAATGATGATGATCATGAAACTTCTGATCAAGTTACTACGGAACCTCGTAGGTCAACCAGAGTAAGATCCGCACCAGAGTGATACGGTAATCCTGTTCTGGAGGTCATGTTACTTGACCATGATGAACCTACGAACTATGAGGAAGCGATGATGAGCCCAGATTCCACAAAATGGCTTGAGGCCATGAAATCTGAGATGGGATCCATGTATGAGAACAAAGTATGGACTTTGGTTGACTTGCCCGATGATTCGCAAGAAATAGAGAATAAATGGATCTTTAAGAAGAAGATTGACACTGACGGTAATGTTACTGTCTACAAAGCATGGCTTGTTGCAAAAGGTTTTCGAAAAGTTCAAGGAGTTGACTACGATGAGACCTTCTCACCCGTAGTGATGCTTGAGTCTGTCCGGATCATGTTAGCAATTGCCGCATTTTATGAATATGAAATTTGGCAAATGGATGTCAAAACTGCATTCCTTAATGGATATCTCAAAGAAGAGTTGTATATGATGCAACCAGAAGGTTTTGTCGATCCAAAAGGTGCTAACAAAGTGTGCAAGCTCTAACGATCCATTTATAGACTGGTGCAAGCCTCTCGAAGTTGGAATATATGTTTTGATAGTGTGATCAAAGCATATGGTTTTATACAGACTTTTGGAGAAGTCTGTATTTACAAGAAAGTGAGTGGGAGCTCCGTAGCATTTCTGATATTATATGTGGATGACATATTGTTGATCGGAAATGATACTGAATTTCTGAATAGCATAAAAGGATACTTGAATAAGAATTTTTCAATGAAAGACCTCGGTAAAGCTGCTTATATATTGGGCATCAAGATCTATAGAGATAGATCAAGACGCTTAATTGGACTTTCACAAAGCACATACCTTGATAAAGTTTTGAAGAAGTTCAAAATGGATCAGTCAAAGAAAGGGTTCTTGCCTGTGTTACAAGGTGTGAAGTTGAGTCAGACTCAATGCTCGACCACTCCAGAAGATAGAGAGAAAATGAAAGTCATTCCCTATGTCTTAGCCATAGGTTTTATCATGTATGCAATGTTGTGTACCGGACCTGATGTATGCCTTGCTATTAGTTTAGCAGGGAGGTATCAACGTACTCCAGGAGTGGATCACTGGACAGTGGTCAAGAACATCCTGAAATACCTGAGAAGGACTAAGGATATTTTCTCGTTTATGGAGGTGACAAAGAGCTCGTCGTAAACGGTTACGTTGATGCAAGCTTTGACACCGATCCGAATGACTCTAAGTTACAAACCGGATACGTACTTTTATTGAATGGTGGAGCTATCAGTTGGTGCAGTTCTAAGCAGAGCGTCGTGGCGGGATCTACATGTGAAGTGGAGTACATAGCTGCTTCGGAAGCAGCAAATGAAGGAGTCTGGATGAAGGAGTTCATATCCGATCTAGGTGTAATACCTAGTGCACCGGGTCCAATGAAAATCTTTTGTGACAATACTGGTGCAATTGCCTTGGCAAAGGAATCCAGATTTCACAAAAGAACCAAGCACATCAAGAGACACTTCAATTCCATCTGCGATGAAGTCAAGGAGGGAGATATAGGGATTTGCAAGATACATATGGATCTGAATGTTGCAGACCCGTTAACTAAGCCTCTCTCACAAGCAAAACATGATCAACACCAAGACTCCATGGGTGTTAGAATCATCACTATGTAATCTAGATTATTGACTCTAGTGCAAGTGGGAGTCTGAAGGAAATATGCCCTAGAGGAAATAATAAAGTTGTTATTTATATTTCCTTATATCATGTTAATGTTTATTATTCATGCTAGAATTGTATTAACCAGAAACTTAGTACATGTGTGAATACATAGACAAACAGAGTGTCCCTAGTATGCCTCTACTTGACTAGCTCGTTAATCAAAGATGGTAAAGTTTCCTAGCCATAGACATGTGTTGTCATTTGATGAACGGGATCACATCATTGGAGAATGACGTGATGGATAAGACCCATCTATTAGCTTAGCATAATGATCGTTTAATTTTTCTGCTATTGCTTTCTTCATGACTTATACATGTTCCTCAGACTATGAGATTATGTAACTCCCGAATACCGGAGGAACACCTTCTATGCTATCAAATGTCACAACGTAACTGGGTGATTATAAAGATGCTCTACAGGTGTCTCTGATGGTGTTTGTTGAGTTGGCATAGATCAAGATTAGGATTTATCACTCCGTGTATCGGAGAGGTATCTCTGGGCCCTCTCGGTAATGCACATCACTATGAGCCTTGCAAGCAATGTGACTAATGAGTTAGTCACAAGATGATACATTACGGTACGAGTAAAGAGACTTGCCAGTGATGAGATTGAACTTGGTATGATGATACCGACGATCAAATCTCGGGCAAGTAACATACCGATAACAAAGGGAACAACGTATGTTGTTATGCGGTTTGTGTTGGGAACGTAGTAATTTCAAAAAAATTCCTACGCACACACAGGATCATGGTGATGCATAGCAACGAGAGGGGAGAGTGTGTCCACGTACCATCGTAGACCGAATGCGGAAGCATTAGCACAACGCAATTGATGTAGTCATACGTCTTCACGATCCGACCGATCCAAGTACCGAACGCATGGCACCTCCGAGTTCTACACACGCTCAACTCGATGACGTCCCGCGAGCTCCGATCCAGCAAAGCTTCACAGCAGAGTTTCGTCAGCACGACGGCGTGGTGACGGTGATGATGATGCTGCCGACGCAGGGCTTCGCCTAAGCACCACTACGATATGATCGAGGTGGATTATGCTGGAGGGGGCACTGCACACGGCTAAGAGATCAATGATCAATTGTTGTGTCTATGGGGTGCCCCCTGCCCCCGTATATAAAGGAGCAAGGGGGAGGAGGCGGATGGCCAGAGAGAGGCGCGCCAAGAGGGGGAGTCCTACTCCCACTAGGAGTAGGACTCCTCCTTTTCCTAGTAGGAGTAGGAGAGGGGAAAGGAAAGGGAGAGGAGGAGAAGGAAAGAGGGGACCGACCCCCTTGCCCTAAACCAATTCGGTTTGGGCCTTGGGGGACGCGCCCCACACTCCCCTTGCTGCCCTCTATTTCCACCAAGGCCCATGTAGGCCCATTAAGCCCCCCGGGGGGTTCCGGTAACCCCCTGGAACTCCGGTATATGTCTGAAACCTTCCGGAACCTTTCCGGTGTGCGAACATAGTCGTCCAATATATCGATCTTTACGTCTCGACCATTTCAAGACTCCTCTTCATGTCCGTGATCATATCCGGGACTCCGAACTACCTTCAGTGCATCAAAACACAAAAACTCATAATACCGATCGTCACCGAACTTTAAGCGTGCGGACCCTACACGTCTCTGGTCAATAACCAATAGCGGAAACTGGATGCTCATATTGGCTCCCACATATTCTATGAAGATCTTTATCGGTCAAACCGCATAACAACATACGTTGTTCCCTTTGTCATCGGTATGTTACTTGCCCGAGATTTGATCGTTGGTATCTCAATACCTAGTTCAATCTCGTTACCAGCAAGTCTCTTTACTCGTTCTGTAATACATCATCTCGCAACTAACTCATTAGTTACAATGCTTGCAAGGCTTATAGTGATGTGCATTACCGAGTGGGCCCAGAGATACATCTCCGACAATTGGAGTGACAAATCCTAATCTCGAAATATGCCAACTCAACAAGTACCTTCGGAGACACTTGTGGAGCACCTTTATAATCACCCAGTTACGTTGTGACATTTGGTAGCACACAAAGTGTTCCTCCGGTAAATGGGAGTTGCATAATCTCATAGTCATAGGAACATGTATAAGTCATGAAGAAAGCAATAGCAACATACTAAACGATCAAGTGCTAAGCTAACGGAATGGGTCAAGTCAATCACATCATTCTCCTAATGATGTGATCCCGTTATTCAAATGATAACTCATGTCTATGGCTATGAAACATAACCATCTTTGATTAACGAGCTAGTCAAGTAGAGGCATATAGTGACACTCTGTTTGTCTATGTATTCACACATGTATCATGTTTCCGGTTAATACAATTCTAGCATGAATAATAAACATTTATCATGATATGAGGAAATAAATAATAACTTTATTATTGCCTCTAGGGCATATTTCCTTCAGTCTCCCACTTGCACTAGAGTCAATAATCTAGATTACACAGTAATGATTCTAACACCCATGGAGCCTTGGTGCTGATCATGTTTTGCTCGTGGAAGAGGCTTAGTCAATGGGTCTGCAACATTCAGATCCGTATGTATCTTGCAAATCTCTATGTCTTCCACCTGGACTTGATCCCGGATGGAGTTGAAGCGTCTTTTGATGTGCTTGGTTCTCTTCTGAAATCTGAATTCCTTTGCCAAGGCAATTGTACCAGTATTGTCACAAAAGATTTTCATTGGACCCGATGCACTAGTTATGACACCTAGATCGGATATGAACTCCTTCATCCAGACTCCTTCATTTGCTGCTTCCGAAGCAGCAATGTACTCCGCTTCACATGTAGATCCCGCCACGATGCTCTGTTTAGAACTGCTCCAACTGATAGCTCCACCGTTCAATATAAACACATATCTGGTTTGCGATTTAGATTCGTCCGGATAAGTGTCAAATCTTGCATCAACGTAACCATTTACGATGAGCTCTTTGTCACCTCCATAAACAAGAAACATATCCTTGGTCCTTTTCAGGTACTTCAGGATGTTCTTGACCGCTGTCCAATGATCCACTCCTGCATTACTTTGGTACCTCCCTGCTAAACTAATAGCAAGGCACACATCAGGTATGGCACACAGCATTGCATACATGATAGAGCCTATGGCTAAAGCATAGGGAACATCTTTCATTTTCTCTCTATCTTCTGCAGTGGTCAGGCATTGAGTCTTACTCAACTTCACACCTTGTAACACAGGCAAGAACCCTTTCTTTGCCTGATCCATTTTGAACTTCTTCAAAACTTTGTCAAGGTATGTGCTTTCTGAAAGTCCAATTAAGCGTCTTGATCTATCTCTATAGATCTTGATGCCCAATATGTAAGCAGCTTCACCGAGGTCTTTAATTGAAAAACTCTTATTCAAGTATCCTTTTATGCTATCCAGAAATTCTATATCATTTCCAATCAACAATATGTCATCCACATATAATATTAGAAATGCTACAGAGCTCCCACTCACTTTCTTGTAAATACAGGCTTCTCCAAAAGTCTGTATAAAACCATATGCTTTGATCACACTATCAAAACATTTATTCCAACTTCGAGAGGCTTGCACCAGTCCATAAATGGATCGCTGGAGCTTGCACACTTTGTTAGAACCTTTTGGATCGATAAAACCTTCAGGTTGCATCATATACAACTCTTCTTCCAGAAATCCATGCAGGAATGCAGTCTTTACATCCATTTGCCAAATTTCATAATCATAAATGCGGCAATAGCTAACATGATTCGGACGGACTTAAGCATCGCAACGGGTGAGAAGGTCTCATCGTAGTCAACTCCTTGAACTTGTCGAAAACTTTTCGCAACAAGTCGAGCTTTGTAGACAGTAACATTACCATCAGCGTTTGTCTTCTTCTTGAAGATCCATTTATTTTCGATGGCTTGCCGATCATCGGGCAAGTCAACCAAAGTCCACACTTTGTTCTCATACATGGATCCCATCTCAAATTTCATGGCCTCAAGCCATTTTGCAAAATCTTGGCTCATCATCGCTTCCTCATAGTTTGTAGGTTCATCATGGTCAAGTAACATGACCTCCAGAATAGGATTACCGTACCACTCTGGTGCAGATCTTGCTCTGGTTAACCTACGATGTTCGGTAGTAACTTGATCATCATCATCATTGGCTTCCTCACTAATTGGTGTAGGTGTCACAGGAACCGGTTTCTGTGATGAACTACTTTCCAATAAGGGAGCAGGTACAGTTACCTCATCAAGTTCTACTTTCCTACCACTCACTTCTTTCGAGAGAAACTCCTTCTCGAGAAAGGATCCATTCTTAGCAACGAAAGTCTTGCCTTCGGATCTGTGATAGCAGGTGTACCCAAAAGTTTCCTTTGGGTACCCTATGAAGACACATTTCTACGATTTGGGTTTGAGCTTATCAGGTTGAAGCGTTTTCACATAAGCATCGCAGCCCCAAACTTTAAGAAACGACAACTTTGGTTTCTTGCCAAACCATAGTTCATAAGGTGTCGTCTCAACGGATTTTGATGGTGCCCTATTTAACGTGAATGCAGCCGTCTCTAAAGCATAACCCCAAAATGATAGCGGTAAATCAGTAAGAGACATCATAGATCGCACCATATCTAGTAAAGTACGATTACGACGTTCGGACACACCATTACGCTGTGGTGTTCCGGGTGGCGTGAGTTGCGAAATTATTCCGCATTGTTTTAAATCTAGACCAAACTCGTAACTCAAAAATTCTCCTCCACAATCAGATCGTAGAAACTTTATTTTCTTGTTATGATGATTTTCCACTTCACTCTGAAATTCTTTGAACTTTTCAAATGTTTCAGACTTATGTTTCATTAAGTAGATATACCCATATCTGCTCAAATCATCTGTGAAGGTGAGAAAATAACGATACCCGCCGCGAGCCTCAATATTCATTGGACCACATACATCAGTATGTATGAATTCAAACAAATCTGTTGCTCGCTCCATTGTTCCGGAGAACAGTGTTTTAGTCATCTTGCCCATGAGGCATGGTTCGCAAGTACCAAGTGATTCATAATCAAGTGATTCTAGAAGTCCATCAGTATGGAGTTTCTTCATGCGCTTTACACCAATATGACCTAAACGGCAGTGCCACAAATAAGTTGCACTATCATTATCAACTCTACATCTTTTGGCTTCAACATTATGAATATGTGTGTCACTACTATCGAGATTTAACACAAATAGACCACTCTTCAAGGGTGCATGACCATAGAAGATATTACTCATATAAATAGAACAACCATTATTCTCATATTTAAATGAATAACCATCTCGCATCAAACAAGATCTAGATATAATGTTCATGCTCAATGCTGGCACCAAATAACAATTATTCAGGTCTAAAACTAATCCCGAAGGTAAATGTAGAGGTAGCGTGCCGATGGCGATCACATCGACTTTGGAACCATTTCCCACGCGCATCGTCACCTCGTCCTTAGCCAGTCTTCGCTTAATCCGTAGTCCCTGTTTCGAGTTGCAAATATTAGCAACAGAACCAGTATCAAATACTCAGGTGCTACTGCGAGCTCTGGTAAGGTACACATCAATAACATGTATATCACATATACCTTTGTTCACCTTGCCATCCTTCTTATCCGCCAAATACTTGGGGCAGTTCCGCTTCCAATGACCAGTCTGTTTGCAGTAGAAGCACTCAGTCTCAGGTTTAGGTCCAGACTTGGGTTTCTTCTCCTAAGCAGCAACTTGTTTTCTGTTCTTCTTGAATTTCCCCTTCTTCTTCCCTTTTCCCCTTTTCTTGAAACTGGTGGTCTTGTTGACCATCAGCACTTGATGCTCCTTCTTGATTTCTACCTCCGCTGCCTTTAGCATTGCGAAGAGCTCGGGAATTGTCTTATTCATCCCTTGCTTATTATAGTTTATCACGAAGCTCTTGTAGCTTGGTAGCAGTGATTGAAGAACTCTGTCAATGACACTATCAACAGGAAGATTAACTCCCAGTTGAGTCAAGTGATTATGATACCCAGACATTTTGAGTATATGTTCACTGACAGAACTATTCTCCTCCATCTTGCAGCTATAGAACTTATTGGAGACTTCATATCTCTCAATCCGGGCATTTGCTTGAAATATTAACTTCAACTCCTAGAACATCTCATATGCTCCATGACGCTCAAAATGTCGTTGAAGTCCCGGTTCTAAGCCATAAAGCATGGCACACTGAACTATCAAGTAGTCATCAGCTTAACTCTGCCAGAGTTCTTAACGTCATCAGCAGCATCTGCAGCAGGCCTGGCACCCAGCGGTGCTTCCAGGACGTAATTCTTCTGTGCAAAAATGAGGATAATACTCAAGTTACGGACCCAGTCCGTGTAATTGCTACCATCATCTTTCAACTTTGCTTTCTCAAGGAACGCATTAAAATTCAATGGAACAACAGCACGAGCCATCTATGTACAATAACATATATAGACAAGCAAAATACTATCAGGTACTAAATTCATGATAAATTCAAGTTCAATTAATCATATTACTTAAGAACTCCCACTTAGATAGACATCCCTCTAATCATCTAAGTGATCACGTGATCCATATCAACTAAACCATAACCGATCATCATGTGAAATGGAGTAGTTTGCAATGGTGAACATCACTATGTTGATCATATCTACTATATGATTCACGCTCTACCTTTCGGTCTCAGCGTTCGAGGCCATATCTGCATATGCTAGGCTCGTCAAGTTTAACCCGAGTATTCTGCGTGTGTAAAACTGTCTTACACCCGTTGTAGATGAACGTTGAGCATATCACAGCTGATCATCACGTGGTGTCTCGGCATGGTGAACTTTGGCAACGGTGCATACTCAGGGAGAACACTTTTACCTTGAAATTTAGTGAGAGATCATCTTATAATGCTACCGTCAAACAAAGCAGAATAAGATGTATAAAGGATAAACATCACATGCAATCAATATAAGTGATATGATATGGCCATCATCATCTTGTGCCTTTGATCTCCATCTCCAAAGCACTGTCATGATCACCATCGTCACTGGTGCGACACCTTGATCTCCATCATAGCATCATTGTCGTCTCGCCAACTATTGCTTCTACGACTATCGCTACCGCTTAGTGATAAAGTAAAGCAATTACAGGGCGATTGCATTACATACAATAAAGCGACAACCATATGGCTCCTGCCAGTTGCCGATAACTCCGTTACAAAACATGATCATCTCATACAATATAGCATCATGTCTTGACCATATCACATCACAACATTGTTGGGGATCATAGCAGAAATTAAAAAATTTCTACGCATCACCAAGATCAATCTATGGAGTATTCTAGCAATGAGGGGAATAGGAGTGCATCTACATACCCTTGTAGATCGCGAGCGGAAGCGTTCAAGTGAACGGGGATGATGGAGTCGTACTCGCCATGATCTAAATCACCGATGACCAAGTGCCGAACGGACAGCACCTCCGCGTTCAACACACGTATGGTTGGGAAGACGTCTCCTCCTTCTTGATCCAGCAAGGGGGAAGGAGAGGTTGATGAAGATCCAGCAGCACGACGGCGTGGTGGTGGATGCAGCAGGATCCCGGCAGGGCTTCGCCAAGCACAAGCGGGGAGGAGAGCTGTTACGGAGGGAGAGGGAGGCGCCAAGAGAAAGGTATGGCTGCCCTCCCTCCCTTCCACTATATATAGGGGCTAGGGGGGCGCATGCCCCCTTGGAGATCCTATCTAAAAGGGGGGGGGCGGCCCCTGGGGGCAACGGCCCCCTTAGCGTTTCCAACCAGGGGGGCGCATGCCCCCTTGGGGAGCAACGGCCCCCAAGGGTTTCCAACACTAGGCGCCTTGGGCCGTTGGGTGGGGCGCACCAGCCCATCAGGGGCTGGTTCCCACGCCACTTCAGCCCATGGGCCCTCCAGGATAGGTGTCCCCATCTGGTGGACCCCCGGGACCCTTCTGGTGGTCCCGGTACAATACCGGTAACCCCCGAAACCTTCCCGCTGGCCGAAACTGGACTTCCTATATATAAATCTTTACATCCGGACCATGCCGGAACTCCTCGTGACGTCCGGGATCTCATCCGGGACTCCAAACAACTTTCGGGTTACTGCATACTAATATCTCTACAACCCTAGCGTCACCGAACCTTAAGTGTGTAGACCCTACGGGTTTCGGGAGACACGCAGACATGACCGAGATGCCTCTCCGGTCAATAACCCATAGCGGGATCTGGATACCCATGTTGGCTCCCACATGCTCCTCGATGATCTCATCGGATGAACCACGATGTCGAGGACTTAATCAATCCCGTATTCAATTCCCTTTGTCAATCGGTACGTTACTTGCCCGAGACTCGATCGTCGGTATCCCAATACCTCGTTCAATCTCGTTACCGGCAAGTCACTTTACTCGTTCCGTAATGCATGATCCCGTGATCAACCACTTGGTCACATTGAGCTCATTATGATGATGCATTACCGAGTGGGCCCAGAGATACCTCTCCGTCATACGGAGTGACAAATCCCAGTCTCGATTCGTGCCAACCCAACAGACACTTTCGGAGATACCCGTGACGTTTGGCACACCCAAAGCACTCCTACGGTATCCGGGAGTTGCACAATCTCATGGTCTAAGGAAATGATACTTGACATTCGGAAAAGCTATAGCAAACGAACTACACGATCTTTGAGCTATGCTTAGGATTGGGTCTTGTCCATCACATCATTCTCTTAATGATGTGATCCCATTATCAATGACATCCAATGTCCATAGTCAGGAAACCATGACTATCTTTTGATCAACGAGCTAGTCAACTAGAGGCTCACTAGGGACGTGCTGTGGTCTATGTATTCACACATGTATTACGATTTCCGGATAACACAATTATAGCATGAATAATAGACAATTATCATGAACAAGGAAATATAATAATCATTTTATTATTGCCTCTAGGGCATATTTCCAACAGTCTCCCACTTGCACTAGAGTCAATCATCTAGTTACATTGTGATGAATCGAACACCCATGGAATTCTGGTGTTGATCATGTTTTGCTCTAGGGAGAGGTTTAGTCAACGGATCTGCTACATTCAGGTCCGTATGTACTTTACAAATTTCTATGTCTCCATTTTGAACACTTTCACGAATGGAGTTGAAGCGACGCTTGATATGCCTGGTCTTCCTGTGAAACCTGGGCTCCTTGGCAAGGGCAATAGCTCCAGTGTTGTCACAGAAGAGAGTCATCGGCCCCGACGCATTGGGTATGACTCCTAGGTCGGTGATGAACTCCTTCACCCAGATTGCTTCTTGTGCTGCCTCCGAGGCTGCCATGTATTCTGCTTCACATGTAGATCCCACCACGACGCTTCGCTTGCAACTGCACCAGCTTACTGCCCCACCATTCAAAATATACACGTATCAGGTTTGTGACTTAGAGTCATCCAGATCTGTGTCGAAGCTAGCGTCGACGTAACCCTTTACGACGAGCTCTTCGCCACCTCCATAAATGAGAAACATATCCTTGGTCCTTTTCAGGTACTTCAGGATGTTTTTGACCGCTGTCCAGTGTTCCTTGCCGGGATTACTTTGGTACCTACCCACCAAACTTACGGCAAGGTTTACATCAGGTCTGGTACACAGCATGGCATACATAATAGACCCTATGGATGAGGCATAGGGGATGACACTCATCTCTTCTATATCTTCTGCCGTGGTCGGGCATTGAGCCGTGCTCAATCACACACCTTGCAATACAGGCAAGAACCCCTTCTTGGACTGATCCATATTGAACTTCTTCAATATCTTGTCAAGGTACGTACTTTGTGAAAGACCGATGAGGCGTCTCGATCTATCTCTATAGATCTTGATGCCTAATATATAAGCAGCTTCTCCAAGGTCCTTGATTGAAAAACACTTGTTCAAGTAGGCCTTTATGCTTTCCAAGAATTCTATATCATTTCCCATCAACAGTATGTCATCCACATACAATATGAGAAATGCTACAGAGCTCCCACTCACTTTCTTGTAAACGCAGGCTTCTCCATAAGTCTGCATAAACCCAAACGCTTTGATCATCTCATCAAAGCGAATGTTCCAACTCCGAGATGCTTGCACCAGCCCATAGATTGAGCGTTGGAGCTTGCACACCTTGTTAGCATTCTTAGGATCGACAAAACCTTCCGGCTGCATCATATACAATTCTTCCTTAAGAAAGTCGTTAAGGAATGTCGTTTTGACGTCCATTTTCCATATCTCATAATCATAGAATGCGGCAATTGCTAACATGATTCAGACGGACTTCAGCTTCGCTACGGGTGAGAAAGTCTCATCGTAGTCAACCCCTTGAACTTGTCGATAACCCTTAGCGACAAGTCGAGCCTTATAGATGGTCACATTACCATCCGCGTATGTCTTCTTCTTAAAGATCCATTTATTTTCTATAGCTCTCCGATCTTCGGGCAAGTCAGTCAAAGTCCATACTTTGTTTTCATACATGGATTCTGTCTCAGATTTCATGGCTTCTAGCCATTTGTCGGAATCTGGGCCCGCCATCGCTTCTTCATAGTTCGAAGGTTCACCGTTGTCCAACAACATGATTTCCAAGATAGGGTTGCCCTACCACTCTGGTGCGGAACGTGTCCTTGTGGACCTACGAAGTTCAGTAGGAGCTTGATCCGAAGTATCTTGATCATCATCATTAACTTCCTCTCTAATCGGTGCAGGCACCACAGGAACATTTTCCTGAGCTGCGCCACTTACCGGTTCAAGAGGTAATACTTCATCAAGTTCTACCTTCCTCCCACTTATTTCTTTCAAGAGAAACTCTTTCTCTAGAAAGGACCCATTCTTGGCAACAAAGATCTTGCCTTCGGATCTGAGGTAGAAGGTATACCCAACAGTTTCTTTAGGGTATCCTATGAAGACGCATTTTTCTGACTTGGGTTCGAGCTTTTCAGGTTGAAGTTTATTGACATAAGCATCGCATCCCCAAACTTTTAGAAACGACAGCTTAGGTTTCTTCCCAAACCATAATTCATACGGTGTCGTCTCAACGGATTTCGACGGAGCCCTATTTAAAGTGAATGCGGCAGTCCCTAAAGCATAGCCCCAAAATGATAGCGGTAAATCGGTAAGAGACATCATAGATCGCACCATATCTAATAGAGTGCGATTACAATGTTCGGACACACCATTACGTTGAGGTGTTCCAGGCGGCGTTTGTTGTGAAACTATTCCACATTTTCTTAAGTGTGTGCCAAATTCGTGACTCGAGTATTCTCCCCCATGATCTGATCGCAAGAACTTGATTTTCCTGTCACGTTGATTCTCAACCTCACTCTGAAATTCCTTGAACTTTTCAAAGGTCTCAAACTTGTGTTTCATTAAGTAGACATACCCATATCTACTCAAGTCATCAGTGAGGGTGAGAACATAACGATAGCCACCGCGAGCCTCAACACTCATTGGACCGCACACATCAGTATGTATGATTTCCAATAAGTTGGTTGCTCGCTCCATTGTTCCTGAGAACAGAGTCTTGGTCATTTTACCCATGAGGCATGGTTCGCACGTGTCAAATGATTCGTAATCAAGAGACTCTAAAAGTCCATCTGCATGGAGCTTCTTCATGCGTTTGACACCTATGTGACCAAGGCGGCAGTGCCACAACTATGTGGGACTATCATTATCAACCTTACATCTTTTGGTATTCACACTATGAATATGTGTAGCATTACGCTCGAGATTCATTAAGAATAAACCATTCACCATCGGAGCATGACCATAAAACATATCTCTCATATAAATAGAACAACCATTATTCTCGGATTTAAATGAGTAGCCATCTCGAATTAAATGAGATCCTGATACAATGTTCATGCTCAAAGCTGGCACTAAATAACAATTATTGAGGTTTAAAAATAATCCTGTAGGTAAATGTAGAGGTAGCGTGCTGACGGCGATCACATCGACCTTGGAACCATTCCCGACGCGCATCGTCACCTCGTCCTTCGCCAGTCTCCGCTTATTCCGCAGCTCCTGCATTGAGTTACAAATGTGAGCAACCGCACCGGTATCAAATACCCAGGAGCTACTACGAGTACTGGTAAGGTACACATCAATTACATGTATATCACATATACCTTTCGTGATGCCGGCCTTCTTGTCCGCTAAGTATTTGGGGCAGTTCCGCTTCCAGTGACCACTTCCCTTGCAATAAAAACACTCAGTCTCGGGCTTGGGTCCATTCTTTGGCTTCTTCCTGGCAGCTTGCTTACCGGGCGCGGCAACTCCCTTGCCGTCCTTCTTGAAGTTCTTCTTACCCTTGCCTTTCTTGAACTTAGTGGTTTTATTCACCATCAACACTTGATGTTCCTTTTTGACTTCTACCTCTGTTGATTTCAGCATTGCAAATACTTCAGGAATGGTCTTTTCCATCCCTTGCATATTGAAGTTCGTCACAAAGCTCTTGTAGTTCGGTGGAAGCGACTGAAGGATTCTGTCAATGACCGCGTCATCCGGGAGATTAACTTCCAGCTGAGTCAAGCGGTTATGCAACCCAGACATTTTGAGTATGTGCTCGCTGACAGAACTATTTTCCTCCATCTTACAGCTGAAGAACTTGTTGGAGACTTCATATCTCTTGACCCGGGCATGAGCTTGAAAAACCATTTTCAGCTCTTCGAACATTTCATATGCTCCGTGTCTCTCAAAACGCTTTTGGAGCCCCGGTTCTAAGCTGTAAAGCATGCCGCACTGAACGAGGGTGTAATCATCAGCACGTGTCTGCCAAGCGTTCATAACGTCTTGCTTCTGTGGGACGGGTGCGTCACCTAGCGGTGCTTCTAGGACATAATCTTTCTTGGCAGCTATGAGGATGATCCTCAGGTTCCGGACCCAGTCCGTATAGTTGCTGCCATCGTCTTTCAGCTTGGTTTTCTCTAGGAACGCGTTGAAGTTGAGGACAACGTGGGCCATTTGATCTACAAGACATATTGTAAAGATTTTAGACTAAGTTCATGATAATTAAGTTCATCTAATCAAATTATTAAATGAACTCCCACTCAGATAGACATCCCTCCAGTCATCTAAGTATAACATGATCCGAGTTAACTAGGCCGTGTCCGATCATCACGTGAGACGGACTAGTCAACATCGGTGAACATCTTCATGTTGATCGTATCTTCTATACGACTCATGCTCGACCTTTCGGTCTTCTGTGTTCCGAGGCCATGTTTGTACATGCTAGGCTCGTCAAGTCAACCTAAGTGTATTGCGTGTGTAAATCTGTCTTACACCCGTTGTATTCGAACGTTAGAATCTATCACACCCGATCATCACGAGGTGCTTCGAAACAACGAACCTTCGCAACGGTGCACAGTTAGGGGGAACACTTTCTTGAAATTATTACGAGGGATCATCTTATTTAAGCTACCGTCGTTCTAAGCAAATAAGATGTAAAACATGATAAACATCACATGCAATCAAATAGTGACATGATATGGCCAATATCATTTGCTCCTTTGATCTCCATCTTCGGGGCTCCATGATCATCATTGTCACCGGCATGACACCATGATCTCCATCATCATGATCTCCATCATCGTGTCTTCTTGAAGTTGTCTCGTCATCTATTACTTCTACTACTATGGCTAACTCTTTTGCAATAAAGTAAAGTAATTACATGATGTTTATGTTGACACGCAGGTCATAAATAAATAAAGACAACTCCTATGGCTCCTGCCGGTTGTCATACTCATCGACATGCAAGTCGTGATTCCTATTACAAGAACACGATCAATCTCATACATCACATATATCATTCATCATTCATCACAACCTTTGGCCATATCACATCACAAAACACTTGCTGCAAAAACAAGTTAGACGTCCTCTAATTGTTGTTGCAAGTTTTTACGTGGCTGCTATAGGTTTATAGCAAGAACGTTTCTTACCTACGCCAAAACCACAACGTGAATTGCCAATTTCTATTTACCCTTCATAAGGACCCTGTTCATCGAATCCGATCCGACTAAAGTGGGAGAGACAGACACCCGCCAGCCACCTTATGCAACTAGTGCATGTCAGTCAGTGGAACCGGTCTCACGTAAGCGTACGTGTAAGGTTGGTCCGGGCCGCTTCATCCCACGATGCCGCTGAATCAAGATAAGACTAGTAACGGCAAGCAAATTGACAATATCGACGCCCACAACTACTTTGTGTTCTACTCGTGCATAGTAACTACGCATAGACCTAGCTCATGATGCCACTGTTGGGGATCGTAGAAGAAATTAAAAAATTTCTACGCATCACCAAGATCAATCTATGGAGTATTCTAGCAACGAGGGGAATAGGAGTGCATCTACATACCCTTGTAGATCGCGAGCGGAAGCGTTCAAGTGAACGGGGATGATGGAGTCGTACTCGCCGTGATCCAAATCACCGATGACCAAGTGCCGAACGGACAGCACCTCCGCGTTCAACACATGTACGGTTGGGAAGACGTCTCCTCCTTCTTGATCCAGCAAGGGGGAAGGAGAGGTTGATGAAGATCCAGCAGCACGACGGCGTGGTGGTGGATGCAGCAGGATCCCGGCAGGGCTTCGCCAAGCACAAGCGGGGAGGAGAGGTGTTACGGAGGGAGAGGGAGGCGCCAAGAGCAAGGTGTGGCTGCCCTCCCTCCCTTCCACTATATATAGGGGCTAGGGGGCGCATGCCCCCTTGGAGATCCCATCTAAAAGGGGGGCGGGGGCCCCTGGGGGCAACGGCCCCCTTAGGGCAACGGCCCCCTAGGGTTTCCAACCCTAGGCGCCTTGGGCCCTTGGGTGGGGCGCACCAGCCCATCAGGGGCTGGTTCCCATGCCACTTCAGCCCATGGGGCCCTCCGGGATAGGTGGCCCCATCCGGTGGACCCCCGGGACCCTTCCGGTGGTCCTGGTACAATACCGGTAACCCCCGAAACCTTCCCGCTGGCCGAAACTGGACTTCCTATATATAAATCTTTACCTCCGGACCATTCTGGAACTCCTCGTGACGTCCGGGATCTCATCCGGGACTCCGAAAAACTTTCGGGTTACTGCATACTAATATCTCTACAACCCTAGCGTCACCGAACCTTAAGTGTGTAGACCCTACGGGTTCGGGAGACACGCAGACATCACCGGGACGCCTCTCCGGTCAATAACCAACAGCGGGATCTGGATACCCATGTTGGCTCCCACATGCTCCTCGATGATCTCATCGGATGAACCACGATGTCGAGGACTTAATCAATCCCGTATTCAATTCCCTTTGTCAATCGGTACGTTACTTGCCCGAGACTCGATCGTCGGTATCCCAATACCTCGTTCAATCTTGTTACCGGCAAGTCACTTTACTCGTTCCGTAATGCATGATCCCGTGATCAACCACTTGGTCACATTGAGCTCATTATGATGATGCATTACCGAGTGGGCCTAGAGATACCTCTCCGTCATACGGAGTGAGAAATCCCAGTCTCGATTCGTGCCAACCCAACAGACACTTTCGGAGATACCCGTAGTGTACCTTTATAGTCACCCAGTTACGTTGTGACGTTTGGCACACCCAAAGCACTCCTACGGTATCCGGGAGTTGCACAATCTCATGGTCTAAGGAAATGATACTTGACATTCGGAAAAGCTATAGCAAACGAACTACACGATCTTTGAGCTATGCTTAGGATTGGGTCTTGTCCATCACATCATTCTCCTAATGATGTGATCCCGTTATCAATGACATCAATGTCCATAGTCAGGAAACCATGACTATCTTTTGATCAACGAGCTAGTCAACTAGAGGCTCACTAGGGACGTGTTGTGGTCTATGTATTCACACATGTATTACGATTTCCGGATAACACAATTATAGCATGAATAATAGACAATTATCATGAACAAGGAAATATAATAATCATTTTATTATTGCCTCTAGGGCATATTTCCAACAAACATGCCCTGCAAAAACAAGTTAGACGTCCTCTACTTTGTTGTTGCAAGTTTTACATGGCTGCTACGGGCTGAGCAAGAACCGTTCTTACCTACGCATCAAAACCACAACGATAGTTCATCAAGTTAGTGGTGTTTTAACCTTCGCAAGGACCGGGCTTAGCCACACTCGATTCAACTAAAGTTGGAGAAACTGACACCCGCCAGCCACCTGTGTGCAAAGCACATCGGTAGAACCAGTCTCGTGTAAGCGTACGCGTAATGTCGGTCTGGGCCGCTTCATCCAACAATACCACCGAACCAAAGTATGACATGCTGGTAAGCAGTATGACTTGTATCGCCCACAACTCACTTGTGTTCTACTCGTGCATATAACATCTACGCAATAGCCTGGCTCGGATGCCACTGTTGGGAACGTAGTAATTTCAAAAAAAAATCCTACGCACACACAGGATCATGCTGATGCATAGCACGAGAGGGGAGAGTGTGTCCATGTACCCTCATAGACCGAATGCGGAAGCGTTAGCACAACGCGGTTGATGTAGTCGTGCGTCTTCACGATCTGACCGATCCAAGTACCGAACGCACGGCACCTCCGAGTTCTGCACACATTCAACTCGATGACGTCCCGCGAGCTCCGATCCAGCAAAGCTTCACAGGAGAGTTTCGTCAACACGACGGCATGGTGACGGTGATGATGATGCTACCGACGCAGGGCTTCGCCTAAGCACCGCTACGGTATGATCGAGGTGGATTATGGTGGAGGGGGGCACCGCACATGGCTAAGAGATCAATGATCAATTGTTGTGTCTATGGGGTGCCCCCTTGCCCCCGTATATAAAGGAGCAAGGGGGAGGAGGCGGCCGGCCAGGGAGAGACGTGCCAAGAGGGGGAGTCCTACTCCCACTAGGAGTAGGACTCCTCCTTTTCCTAGTAGGAGTAGGAGAGGGGAAAGGAAAGGGAGAGGAGGAGAAGGAAAGAGGGGGCCTGCCCCCCTTGCCCTAAACCAATTCGGTTTGGGCCTTGGGGGGCGTGCCCCACACTCCCCTTGCTGCCCCCTATTTCCACTAAGGACCATGTAGGCCCATTAAGTCCCCCGGGGGGTTCCAGTAACCCCCGGTACTCCAGTATATGTCTGAAACCTTCCGGTACCTTTTCGGTGTCCGAACATAGTCGTCCAATATATCGATCTTTACGTCTCGACCATTTTGAGACTCCTCGTCATGTCCGTGATCATATTTGGGACTCCGAACTACCTTCGGTACATCAAAACACAAAAACTCATAATACCGACCGTCACCGAAATTTAAGCTTGCGGACCCTACGGGTTCGAGAACTATGTAGACATGACCGAGACACGTCTCCGATCAATAACCAATAGCGGAACCTGGATGCTCATATTGGCTCCCACATATTCTACGAAGATCTTTATCGGTCAAACCGCATAACAACATACCTTGTTCCCTTTGTCATCGGTATGTTACTTGCCCGAGATTCGATCGTCGGTATCTCAATACCTAGTTCAATCTCGTTACTAGCAAGTCTCTTTACTCGTTCTGTAATACATCATCTCGCAACTAACTCATTAGTTACAATGCTTGCAAGGCTTATAGTGATGTGCATTACCGAGTGGGCCCAGAGATACCTCTCCAACAATTGGAGTGACAAATCCTAATCTCAAAATACGCTAACTCAACAAGTACCTTCGGAGACACCTGTAGAGCACCTTTATAATCACCCAGTTACATTGTGACGTTTGGTAGCACACAAAGTGTTCCTCCGCTAAACAGGAGTTGCATAATATCATAGTCATAGGAACATGTATAAGTCATGAAGAAAGCAATAGCAACATACTAAACGATCAATTGCTAAGCTAACGGAATGGGTCAAGTCAATCACATCATTCTCCTAATGATGTGATCCCGTTAATCAAATGATAACTCATGTCTATGGCTAGGAAACATAACCATCTTTGATTAAGAGCTAGTCAAGTAGAGGCATACTAGTGACACTCTGTTTGTCTATGTATTCACAAATGTATCATGTTTCCGGTTAATACAATTCTAGCATGAATAATAAACATTTATCATGATATAAGGAAATAAATAATAACTTTATTATTGCCTCTAGGGCATATTTCCTTCAGTTTGACCAATAAAGATCTTCGAAGAATATGTAGGAGCCAATATGAGCATGCAGGTTCCGCTATTGGTTATTGACCGGAGATGTGTCTCGGTCATGTCTACATAGTTCTCGAACCCGTAGGGTCCACAGGCTTAACGTTCGATGACGATTTGTATTATGAGTTATGTGATTTGATGTACCGAAGTTTGTTCAGAGTCCCGGATGAGATCACGGGCATGACGAGGAGTCTCGAAATGGCCGACACATAAAGATTGATATATTGGACCCTGTTGTTCGGACACCGGAAGTGTTCCGGATAGTTTCGGGTAAAAACGAAGTGCCGGAGGGGTTACCGGAACCCCCCAGGGGAACTAATGGGCCACCATGGGCCTTATTGGAGAGAGAGAAAGGAGGGCAGGCCCCCCACTTAGCAGTCAGAATTGGACAAGGGAAGGGGGGCGGTGCCCCCTTTCCTACTCCCTCTCCCACTCCTTCCTTTCCCCTCTCTTCCTTGTGGAGGAATCCTACTAGGACTAGTAGTCCTAGTAGGACTCCCTCTCCTTGGGCGTGCCCTTAGGGTCGGCCGGCCTCCCCCTCCCTCCTTTATATACAGGGGCATGGGGCACTCTAGAACACACAAGTTGATCTTTTAGCTGTGTGAGGTGCCCCCCTCCACAGTTACACACCTCGGTCATATCATTGTAATGCTTAGGCGAAGCCCTGCGTCGGTAACTTTATCATCACCGTCATCACGCTGTCGTGCTGACGGAACTCTCCCTCGGCCTCAGCTGGATCAAGAGTATGAGGGACGTCCCCGAGCTAAACGTGTGCTGATCGCGGAGGTGTCGTGTGTTCGGTACTTGGATCGGTTGGATCGTGTAGATGTTCGACTACATCAACCGCGTTACTAAACGCTTCCGCTTTCGGTGTACGAGGGTACGTGAACACACTCTCCCCTCTCGTTGCTATGCATCTCTTAGATAGATCTTGCGTGATCGTAGAATTTTTTTTTGAAATACTGCGTTCCCCAACAGGTATGTAGCGGGAAAAGGGAAGGACACGGCATATGGACGGCGAGAACAATACATTTGTTTTGAATTAGTTTGTATAACGTTCTATTCTTGCATCATGCCACTATGTCAATTATCATGTCTTTTTGGGTTAGCTGCATTTACCGTAACAATATGATGACCTGAAAATAATTCATGAGACTACTAATCTACAAAACGAGGAGAAAAATAGGGTAATCCTAGAATGACAGCAGGAATGTGAAGTTGAGAGTTGAGACTTATGGATATCAGCTCACCCTGAAATAATTGAAGAGACCACAAATCTACAAAACGAGGAAGGGACTCACTTTGAACCAGTGACAGGCTGAACCATATTTTGATTGTTATACCAGTAGGAGTTGCACATATGGAAAACCATGGATGAGCTTGAATAAACAAAAACACTATGAAGTAGTGTGACATGTGGTGTTTCGGTGAATACTCACAACTAGAATTTTTAGTGCCCTTTTTCTTTAAGATTATATAAACTGGACCAATATGAATGGTTTTTATCATTATGACTAACCCTAAACCCTAGCAAAGGTATGCAAAAGATAAATGATGATGACAAATGTGATGAAACCTATGACAAAATGATCAATTTCACATTCATTTCGACATTCACAAGCGGCGCCGTTATTGCGTCACCTAGTTGCCCCGCCCTCACCCAAACCTCAGTCGATCATGTCGATGCCCTCAGCCATCCCTCTAACCCCGCCACACCATGCAATCTCCCGCGACACATTTGTCCTCTCCCCTGTCGCCTCATGTACCATGGAGCTTCTTCGTCTCCTCCGCCGTCTCCGGCTCTCCACTCCGCATCATCGCAAATCACACTGTCGAGAGGTCAGAGTGCGATTTCGCACGACGGCAAAGCGGTAGAAGATTCGTACTATTACTACCTCTTTTTAGAAAATGAAGATACTATTACTTGACAGAAACAATACGTAGAAAGCAGGCAATCCGGGTGTTTTAGAAAGTCTGAAATTAAAAAGGAAAAACACGACACAATAGAGTACCGTGCGGGCCACAGCGACCCAAAATAAAGAAGAAGAAATGGAAGCAAATCCCGTCAACCTTCGGCAGGCAACCTTTCCCATCAAGTCGCCGCCACGTGCTCACTGCCGCAACAACTCCCGGCTCCACCTCCGGCCGAGTCGCCCACTCAAAACCCAATCCCACCACCGTCCGTCCCCGCGTCCAGCGCGCTCACCAGATGCCACTCTCCTGCTTCGCCAGCGGCCGGGCCGACTCCTCCGCCGCCAAGGCCTCGTCGGCGACGTCCGTCTACTGGACGCACCTCGGCGCGATCAACCTGTCGTGGTCCCGCGCCGCGCTGGGCCTCGTCCTCACCGTCGACATCGCCCTCGCCGGCGCCGCAGCGCCCGCGCGGTTCGTTCTCCTGCCGCTGCTCCCGTGGCGGCGGCGCGGGTCCAAGCGCTTCTCCGGCGCGTCCGGCCACTCCGTCGCCTTCTCGTGGGACCTCTCGCGCGCCCGCCTCGCGCCGCGCCGGCCCGAGCCGCTGTCCGGGTACTTCGTGCTCGTGTCGATCGACGGCGAGCTCGCCCTGGCCGCTGGCGACCTCCAGTCGTCGTTGCCTTCGCCGGCGGCGTCCGCGGGCCTTCTCCTCTCGCGCCGCGAGAACGCCTACCCTCCCGGATGCGGCGGCGCATACACCACCACCGTGGCCGTAGCGGGCGAGGAGCACGAGGTGTCCGTGGCCGTGGAGGAGGCGGCCATGTGGGTAGCCCTGGACGGCAAGAAGGCCCTCCGGGTCCGGCGCCTCCCGTGGAAGTTCCGCGGCAGCGAGAGGCTCGACCTCCCGCACGGCGGCCGGTCCGTCCGCGTCACCTGGGATCTCCACGGCTGGCTCTTCGCCCCGGACGCCGCCGCCGTCTTCGTCCTCCGTTTCGACACTGACGGGGCGAACCCGGTGGACGACAACGACATGGGGGATGGAGACGTCGGCATGCACGCGTTAAGGCAGAACTCCTTCCGGAGCCGCCATGCCGACAGCAGCGGCGAGAGCGATATGAGGGGGTCGTGGAGGCGCGGCCCGTTCAGGTCGGGCTCCGACTCGTCCCCGACGGTGTCCGTGGCGTCGACGTCCGCGGCGTCGTCGTCGGCCGGGAGCGTGGCGACGGTGACCGAGTGGATCACGGCGGAGGAGGCCGAGCTGCGGGACGGCGGCGGCGGGTTCTCTCTGATAATCCACCTCTGGAAGAAGCGGAGGCCGCGGTGATGCCTTCACGGCGTCCGTGCCTTAGCTCCGTCGCAGTTGCATTGGATTGCACGCACGAACTCATGCCTCGTGCATGCAGAATTGAATTGTTGATGTGATTTCTTTCCTTGTCGCCATGGATGAGAACTTCTGGAATGCAATTTTGTCAATTCGTCATTTATTTTATTTTTAAATGAAGGTCAAAGATTTGTTTCTCCATTAGTTAAGAAAAGATAATTGTCCTGTTAGTTAACAGAAAACAGGTGAAAAACGTCACAATACGTTGGGAGGCACACAGAAGAGTCCATACAAAACAGTATAAAGAAGGTCTCATTGAGCTGGCACATTAGTGTCACGGTCAATACTTTTTTCTGAGCAAGCGTTACCGTCGTCCCTTCACCATTGGCAAGCAACTCCGACTTCGCTACAAACGATCATCAATCCAACCCACCCCGTAGAGGGTGCGTGGGGTGCCAAACACTCCGCGACTTACGGCAAGGACAATGCAATACGGACTCTAACGAAGAGCTACGAAATAGAACTATCCAAGGCCGGCGTCACCGAAGATCACCGAACGAACCACCCGATCAGTGGCGGAGCTACGTGAGGGCAAAAGGTGGCCATGGCCCGCCCAGCCTAAAAGCAAAACACTCACACTATGCATGAAGTGATGGCCAGCTCAAGAGCAATTTCCTTCAGATTAGCCTGCCCAGCCCGCCCAGTTTTTTGTTTCAAGCTCCGCCACTGCACCCGATGCCCATCATCATCCCCGCCGCCGCATGCAGCCTCGACTTCACAACAACAAACAACTCGCGGACACACCGAAGAAGACCGACCCGACTACATCAACCATTGTCGTGCCTCCGACATCGCTCACCCATATCGTCATTGCCACAGAAGCCCAACACCAGCACCACCGAGGACGGTGGAAGTCCGTCATCTATTCATTTATACCGCGTGAATTGCTAGAGCAAAGTCCCATTGTTAATCCACGAGTGAGCGGCGGTGAGATCCAAGACGAGGGGCTGTTCCTTTCGTACTCTTCCACGAGCGCAACTACGTGTAGATACAAACAGAAGCTTTTGGGGGAGCAGTCGCCACTCGCCGGCCACCTGGGGAAGCTGGTAACCGTCTGAATCGGGAGAATTTTCCTCGTCTTCCGCTCGATGAGTGAGATTTTGAAGCGAACTCTACGCGGGTCAGTGAGGGCGACGTGGATAGGGAGTGACGCCGGCTGAAAACCCGTCCGTGTGTACTACTGTACCGGTGGTCTGACCATTTGGCGTTTGACCGACCGTGCAGAGTGAACGCACGATGCTTCGGGCGCCACTTTTCCGATCCTGGGACTGTACCACTGGTGCTGGCGCTAGCAGCCACCAGCCAGTGCGGTGTCGACGTCGCTGACCAGGCCCTTGTCGAAAATAAAAAAACGTCGCTGACTGACCGAGTCCCGTTCAAAGGGAAGGAGGTCGTTGCGCCCTGCCTCGCGCGACGAATTTCCTCCGTTAACGCGTGGTGGGTTCAGCCCAATAGCGCTAAAGAAAAAACTTAATTTTTTTTATTCGTGCGGCTCAGCCCCTCTGAAAACCAGCAGGGCCGGGCCAGGTTTTGAGAGTGTCGTCCATTCAACATGATTCTGGGGATTTTAAAACGAGCAAGATTTTTAAAAAACTATATATTTTTTAAGAAATTCTCATGCATTTAAAAACTTACAAAATTTTAAAAATTGCATGAATCATAACAATGCTCATGCGTTTTGGAAAATATTAATGATTTTTTTTCAAATGATTTAGGGTTTTAAAAAAATCACGAAATTTAAAGAGTGTTCTCAAATTTTAAAAAATGATCGTGTATTCGAAAACCAAAAGAGAAAAAACAGAAGGAAAGGGGGGTGGGACAAAATTCAGTGAAAACCTGAATAAAAGAAGGGGCGTGGTGCGCATCCGCCGGCGGATCTTTTAAAATGATCCACTGACTTGCGAGCCGTCGCCGTACAGCAAAGTAGTGTCTTTGGTTCTTGCAGCAGAGTTGATGTTGCAGAAATCTTTGCAACAGGCGTCTTGTTGCAGAAATCTTTACAACATAGGTCATGTTGTAGAAAAACTTTTGTAACAAGGGTCCAGTTGTGGGTTTTTTTGTCTTCATCTTTGTGGAAGAAACTTTTGCAACATAGGTGATGTTGCAGAAATTTTCGGCAACATCACCTATGTTACAGCAAAATTATAATCAAGATGATCTTGTACAAACATCGTCACCGTTGCGGACGCATGTCACAATAGATGTGGCCATTGTTCGTTGTTGCCGTTTGCAACTTCGTCGTTGCAATTGCAACACGGAGGCAGCCAGTGATGGCCTCGCCGCGGCGCCGTTGCCCATCCTTTTCCTGCTCCTCAACATCGTCGTCACGTGCATCGTTGTCGTCTCCATCCAGCCCACCAGGCGAGCAGCCACATCAACGGGCTATAAGAAGCATCGGGGCGGAGTCGATCCGACGGCTCTTGCGATGTTGGTGGTGAACGACTAGCTGTGGTGGATGCCGACAAGCGGTGGCGGAGGTGGGCATGCGGGAGCTTGGAGAGAGGGACATCAAACGGCGGTGGTCGCGAGCTTCCGAAGAGATTTGGAGGAAAACGAAGTGTATGCGAGGAAGACGTTGGATGCAAAAGGATAGGGCAGCGTGCAGTCAGTTGTTGGGCTACGTGGCTATGTGAACCGTTTGGAAAGCAGCGGACGCAACAACACGATCTACCGGGTGATTACAATCGTTTCCTATAAAAGAAACATAAAACACAAAAATATAAATGAATCCAACGAAAACTGGTAAAAAAAACATAAAACCGTCACAAAACGCGAACTGCTACAAGAAAAGCAGACGGCCGAAAAACAATGAGCCAAAATGTGTCAGTCCCGTTACTGAGAATGGGTGCATAATTCGTACTGTGTTGCATCTATTCTTTATTGCGGGCCAAGAATAAGATATTCCGGCGTGGAGAGCTCCTAATTCGCGCCTTCCGCGCCAGGTAAGCGCAGCGGTGCTCACGCGCTACACAAGTAGGGCGGCGCAGCAAGGAACCGAGCACTGCTCGCTCCCCATCGCTTGGTTTTCAGGCTTGACCGCTCGATCATTGACCTGTTGACCGCTAAATTGACAGTCGACTTTAAATAATTATAAATATGGAAACAAAGTTCAAAAAAATGAAAAAAAATCATAAAATTTGAATAAAAGTGCAAGAATATTTAAAAAGTTCAATTTTTTGAAAAATGTCAAAGATTCATGGCTATTTATTTTTAAAAAAAAATTGAAGCATGTTTACTAATTTGAAAAAAGTTCATAAATTTAAAAAAGATCAGGAATTTTAATAAATATAACCAAAAAAGGGGAAAATCACAAAATTGAGAAAAATTCAAAATTTTAAAAGAAATTTACTAATTTTAAAAACTTCCTAAATTTATAAAAAGTTGATAAAAATGAGAAAAAGTTCATGAATTTGAGAAAATTAGATGAAGTTGATTTTTTCCTTTTGAATTTCAAAAAAATGTCCCACTTGGAAAATGAAAACAATAAGAAAAAGTGGAAAGGAAAACGAAAAAACCAGCCCAGAAATAATACAAACGTAAAAGAAAACAAAACTATCAGAAGCTTCCATGAGCTTCCAAAATCTAGGATGAGATTGCTCTTTACATGCTTAGATGGGTCGGCCGATTTGGATATCGGGGGTGGGGGCGCGCCTGATGGAAAAAAATATCGTAAGCGTCGCTTAAAGCGCCAAATAGGATCTTGCTCCGTCAAGAGGTGTTATGGACGTACCAAATATTGTGGTCGTTTGCCAACAAAAACTAGAGAACATGTTATAGGCGACTCATCACCCTGTTGGGCTTGTCCCTATATTATTTATATCAATCGGGCCCTAGACTTTGAAGTAAAAATGACTTCCAACGATACGAGATATTGTCGAAAACTACAATCGGGTCATCAAAGAGCTAGAAAAACTCAATCTTCAACATGAGATGAAACAACATTGTTGTTGTTGCTCCATTGCCAAAGCATGTCTAACGTTGTATCATGTGGCCGGGGATGTCCTTGTGCTATGATCTAGCCGAACCAATGTCCAGGAGAATAAGCCACTATTGTAGAAGTCTTTGTATAGATCAGAAATCCCAAAGAACAACCATCTTTTCAACAAAACTTTCAGCATTCCCAACGACGACGCAGAAAACACAGCTACATCAGAGATGGAGCAAGAACAACCAGAGAGCAACATGTCGCGTCAGGGATTCACCCAAGGGGAGAAACAACGCCACAACTTCATCTTCGCCGCAAAAACATGAGGGAACATCATCTTGGTCCCAAGGGCCATCTTCTGTTGTCAACACCGTTAGATGCCCGTAAGACCACCATCGCAAAAAAATTATAAATAGCATGATCATTACCTCGACACCAACACAAAGACACCAAAAGCGCCCCCAAGACATGAATGACCCTGAGATCACATAGACAATCTCCTAGATTCAACACCAATAGCCGGGTGAACCACCGCTTAGATGGGGCGTCTGGAGGAAAGTTATCCAGCATCGCCATCGCCATCGTTTAAGCTGAAGGTATGGATAATTAGACACCTAAATGAGACATCTATACTAGTGGACACACGTGGAACATGGCTTCCGGGGTTCCGCTCCATCCTGCCTCCACCATAGTAGTTGATAAAGGTGGAATGTGTGTGACGCTAGAGTTTGAAGCAGCCACCCTCTCCTCTCATTGGATCACCTCTCGCGGCTAGGGTTTTATGGCATGTGGCTCTTTTCTGGGAAGTCGTGGTCTCAGCTGCCGAAAATTGACAGGCAGGGATGGCAACAAAGGCGGTGGCGTTGGGTTAAATCCGGGACAACCTCGCAGTGATTAGGGGCGTAAGCAGGGACGAAGTTATGAGGGCGTCAGGCTCTATTTAAAGGACAAGTCAGCTAGCTCTGTCATGCGCCAGATCATAGTGTACATTAGACGTGGGCAACATGCGTTGCATGGGAGGTCAGTGACAACCCTTGCAGGTGGGCCCTGCATGGAAGTGGGAGAGAGAGAGCAGTAGGGTGAGAGAGGGGCGTCGGGCACGATTGTTGATGATTTTCAACAGAAAAGGGCATTGATACGTCCATTTTGCATCATGTTTTCTTACTGTTATTTATAATGTTTTTATCCATAATAATGCTTTTTGAGTAATTCTAATGCCTTTTCTCTCATAATATGCAGGGTATACACAAAGAGGGAGAATTCTGGCAGCTGAAAATCTGGACCTGAAAAAGCTACGTCAAGCTACCTATTCTACACAACTCCAAATGACCTGAAACTTCACGAGGATTTTTTATGGAATATTTGAGAATTATTGGAGAAAATAACTACCAGAGGGGTGTGACGCCCCTGATTTGACCGTACACTAATCATACACGCAAACGTGTACGATCAAGATCAGGGACTCACGGGAAGATATCACAACACAACTCTACAAATAAAATAAGTCATATAAGTATCACATTACAAGCCAGGGGCCTCGAGGGCTCGAATACAAGAGCTCGATCATAGACGAGTCAGCAGAAGCAACAATATCTGAGTACAGACATAAGTTAAACAAGTTGCCATAAGATGGCTAGCACAAGCTGGGATACAGATTGAAAGAGGCGCAGGCCTCCTGCATGGGATACTCCTAAATTACTCCTGGTCATCGGCGGCGGCCTGCACGTAGTAGGAGGCACGTCCAGTGTAGTAGGAGTCGTCATCGGTGGCGTCTGGCTCCTGGGCTCCAACATCTGGTTGCGACATCCGAGAAGAAAGGAAAAGGGGGAAAAGAGGGAGCAAAGCAACCATGAGTACTCATCCAAAGTACTCGCAAGCAAGGATCTACAGTATATATGCATTGGTATCAATGAAATGGGAAGTATCTGTGGACTGAACTGCAGAATGGCAGAATAAGAGGGGGATAGCCAGTCCTATCGAAGACTACGCTTCCGGCAGCCTCCATCTTCAAGCATATAGAAGAGAGTAGATGGAAAGTTCACATCGTATAGCATAATCCTACCCGGCGATCTTCTCCTCGTCTCCCTGTGAGAGAGCTGTCATCGGGTTGTATCTGGCACTTAAAAGGGTGTGTTTTATTAAATATCCGGTTCTAGTTGTCATAAGGTCAAGGTACAACTCCAGGTCGTCCTTTTACCAAGGGACACGGCTATTCGAATAGATAAACTTCCCTGCAGGGGTGCACCACATTACCCAACACGCCCGATCCCTCTGGCCGGGCACACTTTCCTGGGTCATACCCGGCCTCGGAAGATCAACACGTTGCAACCCTACCTAGGCACAATAGAGAGGTCAGCATGCCTGTCTAAATCCTATGCGCGAAGGGGTCTGGGCCCATCGCCCGTTGCACACCTGCACGTTGCGGACGCGGCTGGTAAGCAGACCTAGCCTCCCTAATACAAGAGCAGGCGTTCCAGTCCAATCCGGCACGCGTCGCTCAGTCGGTAACGTCAAGAAGGCTTCAACTGATACCACGACATCGAGTGCCCATAACTGTTCCCGCGTAGTTGGTTAGTGCGTATAGGCTAGTGGCCAGACTCAGATCAAATACCAAGATCTCGTTAAGCGTGTTATTTTGAAGTAACCGCGGACGCCAACCAGGGCCAGGCCCACCTCTCTCCTAGGTGGTCTCAACCTGCCCTATCGCTCCGCCACAAAGTAACAGTCGGGGGCCGTCGGGAACCCAGGCCCACCACTACCGGGATGGAACCATCTGTCCTTTCAGCCCCCACACCGGAATCACTCGCGGGTACTCTACGAGCCGACCCGACTTTAGTCACCACAAGTATCATATATTATGTATATAAGTATATACCCATGATCACCTCTCGAGTGATCACGGCCCGATAGCATAGCATGGCAGACATACAAGAATGTAGGGCCACTGATGGTATACTAGCATCCTATAGTAAGCATTTAGGATTGCAGGCAAAGATAACAATAGTAGTAGAAAAGACAGGCTATGCATCAGGATAGGATTAACGGAAAGCAGTAGCATGCTACACTACTCTAATGCAGGCAGTAGAGAGAAGAATAGGCGATATCTGGTGATCAGGGGGGGGGGGCTTGCATGCAAGCTCTGCTGAAAAGAAAGAAGTGTCGTTGTCGACGTAGTCGATCACCGGTGCATCATCCGCCTCGGGGTCTACCGGAGAGAAGAGGGGGAAGAAACAATAAATAAAGCAAACAAAACATCATAAAGCATAACATGGTAATATAACGTGTCAGGTGTGGCCTAACGTATGTCTACACGAATAGGTGTAGGGGGAATCAACCGGGAATGTTTTTCCGGTTCCGGAGTTGTGTCAGACAGGTAACCGGAGGGGGGATGTTGCATGTTTAGATAGTTAGAGGCATCTGATAGCTAAACGGGCTGCGTATTCGGATTCGCCTCGTCGTTCTGAGCAACTTTCATGTAGAAAAAATTTTCATCCGAGCTACGGTTATTTTCTATGTTTTTCTAAAGTTTTAATCATTTTCTGAAATTTATTTAATTAATTTAAATAAACATTATCCAGAATAGTTTGGGATGACGTCAGCATGATGTATGTGTGACGTTAACAGTCAACAGTGCGGTCAACTGGAGTCAAACCTGACCTGTGGGTCTAGTGGGACCCATTGGTTAGTGACTGTGGCTTTAACAGAGTGTTAGATTAACAAAACAGGTCAGTTAGTGGGTGGGACCAACTGTCAGTGAGTGATTAGCATTTAACTTAATTAATTAATTAATAGATTATCTATTTAACTAAAATCATTTAATCAGGCGGGACCCACATGTCAGTGACATGGGGCCGGCCATGTCAGCGGTTGACCGGGTCAATGGGTCAACTGGGCCCACCCGTCAGCAACGCAGGGGAACCCACGTGTCAGGCCAGTTCGGCGACGGCCTGCGACTCATCAAAATCACGTCGGCGAGCTCGTTCGCGGTGGCGCATCCTCGGGCATCGTCGGAAAACGCCCACAGGGCATCATTTTGATCGTGGTCGGGCGCGTTAGAACGGCAAGACGATGACGCGTCGGTTGGTGGTGGTTTCGCGGGCCATGGTGGCCGGAGTAGAGCGGGGCTTCGACGTCGGCGGCGACCGGAGTTGGGCGAACTCGGACCCGGGGCTAGGGGGCACTAGGAGGGGAGCTGGGGGTCGCGTTGAGCTCTGGTGAGGCCCGGAAGCTCGAGGCACTGTTAGGGCGCGATCTCGTAGGCTAGTGGCCACGACGACGAGGCAAGCAACAACGGTGAGGTTCGGCTACGGTGGCTTGTTGCATCTAGGGGCAATTAGGAGGGGAGGAGAGGAGCGCAACAGGCGCGGCGGCTCACAGTGGGGGTCGAGGAGCAGCTCGGGGAGGCTGGGGAGGTCGCGGTGGCGCGGATCGACGGCGACGCAGAGGCGGAGCTCGAAGGAGGGGATCAGCGAGGGCGGCGTCGATGTGGCGTCCCGGTGCCATCCAGCAGGAGCAGGCGTCGTGGTCGGCAGCGGCAGTCGCGTGGACAGCTTGGAACGGCGGAAGGTGGCCGGTGGCCACGCCAACGACGAGGCGCGACGACTGGTGCATTCAGGTGATACGTCTCCAAGTATCTATAATTTTTGATTGTTCCATGCTATTATATTATCAATTTTGGATGTTAATGGGCTTGTTTTTACACTTTTATATTATTTTTGGGACTAACCTATTAACCGGAGGCCCAGCCCAAATTGCTGTTTTTTTGCCTATTTTAGAGTTTCGCTGAAAAGGAATATCAAACGGAGTCCAAACGGAATGAAACCTTCGGGAGCGTTATTTTTGGAACAAACGTGATCCATGAGACTTGGAGTGGACGTCAAGAAACAATCGAGGAGGCCACGAGGCAGGGGGGGCGCCCACCCCCTGGGCGCGCCCTCCACCCTCGTGGGCCCGTCGTTGTTCCACCGACCTACTTCTTCCTCCTATATATATATATCCATATACCCCACAAACATCTAGGAGCACCACGAGAACCTAATTCCACCGCCGCAACCTTCTGTACCCAAGAGATCCCATCTTGGGGCCTTTTCCGGAGCTCTGCTGGAGGGGGCATTGATCACGGAGGGCCTCTACATCAACTCCATGGCCCCTCCGATGATGTGTGAGTAGTTTACTTCAGACCATCGGGTCCATATCTAGTAGCTAGATGGCTTCTTTTCTCTCTTTGGATCTCAATAAAAGTTCTCCTCGATTCTCTTGGAGATCTATTCGATGTAACTCTTCTTTTTGCGGTGTGTTTGTCGAGATTCGATGAATTGTGGGTTTATGATCAAGTTTATCTATGATTAATATTTGAATCTTCTCAGAATTATTTTATGTATGATTGGTTTATCTTTGCAAGTCTCTTCGAATTATCAGTTCGGTTTGGCCTACTAGATTGATCTTTCTTGTAATGGGAGAAGTGCTTAGCTTTGGGTTCAATCTTGCGGTGCTTGATCCCAGTGACAGAAAGGGAAATGACACGTATTGTATTATTGCCATCGAGGATAAAAAGATGGGTTTTACATCATATTGCATGAGTTTATCCCTCTACATCATGTCATCTTGCTTAAGGCGTTACTCTGTTCTTATGAACTTAATACTCTAGATGCATGCTGGATAGCGGTCGATGTGTGGAGTAATAGTAGTAGATGCATAATCGTTTTGGTCTACTTGTCTCGGACGTGATGCCTATATAAATGATCATGCCTAGATATTCTCATAATGATCCGCTTTTCTATCAATTGCTCGACAGTAATTTGTTCACCCACCATAATACTTATGCTATCTTGAGAGAAGCCAGTAGTGAAACCTATGGCCCCCGGGTCTATTTTCCATCATACAAGTTTCCAATCTACTTTATTTTGCTATCTTTTACTTTCAATCTATATCATAAAAATACCAAAAAATATCTTATTATTATCATCTCTATCAGATCTCACTCTTGCAAGTGGTCGTGAAGGGATTGACAACCCCTTTATCGCGTTTGTTGCGAGGTTCTTATTTGTGTGTGTAGGTACAAGGTGACTCGCGCTGCTCTACTGCATAACCCTACTGGATTGATACCTTGGTTCTCAAAAACTGAGGGAAATACTTACGCTGCTCTACTGCATCACCCTTTCCTCTTCAAGAGAAAACCAACGCAGTGCTCAAGAGGTAGCAAGAAGGATTTCTGGCGCCGTTGCCGGGGAGATCTACGCCAAGTCAAGACATACCAAGTACCCATCACAATTCTTATCCTTCGCATTACATTATTTGCCATTTGCCTCTCGTTTTCCTCTCCCCCACTTCACCCTTGCTGTTTTATTCGTCAATTTCCCATTTTCTTTCTTGTACCATGGCCGATTCAAAAAGGGATAAGGGTTCTCTCCTGAGTTTTACCTTGTATAGTCCCTCTGTCCTCTCTAAGTTCATAAATAATGATGCTATGGAGAAACCTACCGGGGTTATCAATGATAGTTTGAATAAGTTTGATGAAGATGATCCCAGAATTTTTTGTTATTTACTTGATGAATCTTTGGAAGACGCTTGGGATAGCTATTAAGATTTCGAGCTAGCTATGTGCCCAATATCAAATTGAGGTTTACCTGAAAAGCTTTTATATTGGTTTACCCTCTTCATTCAAGCAAGCTCTAGATTCTATCTTTGAAGAAGGTTTTCTTGAGGGGGGTCCCGTTTATACTTATGAAAGGATGAAAACTATATTTGGGCACCCCATGAGTGAGAAGGTTGAATCTACCTCTCTTTTGTGCTTTTACCAAAATGAAACTATCAAAGAAATGAGGGCTAGCTTAGATGCCAATTTCCGTAATGTGCTTAATCTCTATTCCACTATCAATGGCCACGTGCTATCTCAAAATAGAAAGATAAATGCTATAGAAAATAAATTTTCTCTTTTCTTTCCTAATACCAAAAGATGGCAATACCTAGATCTATCCTTTCTTTTATGCCTAGCTAGGGGCGTTAAATGACAACGCTTGTTGGGAGGCAACCCAATTTTATTTTTATTCCTTGATTTTTTCTACTGTTTAGTAATAAATAATTTATCTACCCTCTGTTTTGGTTGTGTTTTTGTGTTTAATTAGTGTTTGTGCCAAGTAGAACCGTTGGGAAGACTTGGGGAAAGTCTTTTTGATCCTGCTGTAAAAAACAGAAACTTTAGCACTCACGAGAATTGCTGCCATTTTTATTTGAGAATGCTATTTAGTTAATTATTTTTGCATATGATTAATAGATAAATTACTCACGCCCAGAAATTTATTTTAGAATTTTTTGGATTCCAAAAGTTTGCGTTAGTTACAGATTACTACAGACTGTTCTGTTTTTGACAGATTCTGTTTTTCGTGTGTTGTTTACTTATTTTAATGAATCTATGGCTAGTAAAAGAGTTTATAAACCATAGAGAAGTTGGAATACAGTAGGTTTAACACCAATATAAATAAATAATGATTTCATTACAGTACCTTGAAGTGGTGTTTTGTTTTCTTTCGCTAACGGAGCTCACGAGATTCTCTTGTTAAGTTTTGTGTTGTGAAGTTTTCAAGTTTTGGGTAAAGATTTGATGGATTATGGAACAAGGAGTGGCAAGAGCCTAAACTTGGGGATGCCCATGGCACCCCAAGGTAAAATACAAGGACACCAAAAAGCCTAAGCTTGGGGATGCCCTAGAAGGGATCCCCTCTTTTGTCTTCGTTTACCGGTAACTTTGCTTGGAGCTATATTTTTATTCGCCACATGATATGTGTTTTTCTTGGAGCGTCTTGTATGATTTGAGTCTTTGCTTTTTAGTTTACCACAATCATCCTTTCTGTACACACCTTTTGAGGGAGACACACATGAATTGGAATTTATTAGAATACTCTATGTGCTTCACTTATATCTTTTGAGCTATATAGTTTTTGCTCTAGTGCTTCACTTATATCTTTTAGAGCATGGTGGTGGTTTTATTTTATAGAAATAATTGATCTCTCATTCTTCAATTATATTATTTTGAGAGTCCTTTAGAACAACATGGCAATTTGCTTTTAGGCGTAATAAAAACTTTCATATAAGTGCATTGAATACTAAAGAGAAGTTTGATACTTGATGATTGTTTTGAGATATGGAGATGGTGATATTAGAGTCATGCTAGTTGAGTAGTTGTGAATTTGAGAAATACTTGTGTTGAAGTTTGTGATTCCCGTAGCATGCACGCATGGTGAACCGTTATGTGATGAAGTCGGAGCATGATTTATTTATTGATTGCCTTCCTTATGAGTGGCGGTCGGGGACGAGCAATGGTCTTTTCCTACCAATCTACCCCCTAGGAGCATGCGCGTAGTACTTTGTTTCGATAACCAATAGATTTTTGCAATAAGCATGTGAGTTATTTATGACTAATGTTGAGTCCATGGATTATACGCACCCTCACCCTTCCACAATTGCTAGCCTCTCTAGTACCGCGCAACTTTCGCCGGTACCATAAACCCACCATATACCTTCCTCAAAACAGCCACCATACCTATCTATTATGGCACTTCCATAGCCATTCCGAGATATATTGCATGCAACTTTCCACTGTTCCGTTTGCTATGACACGCTTCATCATTGTCATATTGCTTTGCATGATCATGTAGTTGACATCGTATTTGTGGCAAAGCCACCGTTCATAATTTTTTCATACATGTCACTGTTGATTCATTGCGTATCCTGGTACACCACCGGAGGCATTCATATAGAGTCATATTTTGTTCTAAGTATTGAGTTGTAATTCTTGAGTTGTAAGTAAAAATAAGTGTGATGATCATCATTATTAGAGCATTGTCCCAGTGAGGAAAGGATGATGGAGACTATGATTCCCCCACAAGTCGGGATGAGACTCCGGACGAAAAAAGAAAAGAAAAAAAGAGGCAAAAAATAGGCCCAAATAAAAAAAGAAAAAAAATGAAAAAATGAAATGAGAGAAAAAGAGAGAAGGGACAATGTTACTATCCTTTTTCCACACTTGTGCTTCAAAGTAGCACCATGATCTTCATGATAGAGAGTCTCTTATGTTGTCACTTGCATAAACTAGTGGAAATTTTACATTATAGAACTTGGCTTGTATATTCCAATGATGGGCTTCCTCAAATTGCCCTAGGTATTCGTGAGCAAGCAAGTTGGATGCACACCCACTTAGTTTCTTTTGTTGAGCTTTCATACACTTATAGCTCTAGTGCATCTGTTGCATGGCAATCCCTACTCACTCACATTATATCTATTAATGGGCATCTCCATAGCCTGTTGATACGCCTAGTTGATGTGAGACTATCTTATCCTTTTTTGTCTTCTCCAGAACCACCATTTTATTCCACCATAGTGCTATATCCATGGCTCACGCTCATATATTGTGTGATGATTTAAAAAGTTTGAGAACATCAAAAGTATGAAACAATTGCTTGGCTTGTCATCGGGGTTGTGCATGATTTAATATTTTGTGTGATGAAGATAGAGCATAGCCAGACTATATGATTTTGTAGGGATAACTTTCTTTGGCCATGTTATTTTGAGAAGACATGATTGCTTAGTTAGTATGCTTGAAGTATTATTATTTCTATGCCAATATTAAAATTTTATCTTGAATCTTTCGGATCTAAACATTCATGCCACAATAAATAAAAATTACATTAAGAAATATGTTAGGAAGCATTCCACATCAAAAATTCTGTTTTTATCATTTACCTACTCGAGGACGAGCAGGAATTAAGCTTGGGAATGCTTGATACGTCTCTAACGTATCTATAATTTTTGATTGTTCCATGCTATTATATTATCTATTTTGGATGTTAATGGGCTTATTTTTACACTTTTATATTATTTTTGGGACTAACCTATTAACTGGAGGCCCAACCCAAATTGCTGTTTTTTGCCTATTTTAGAGTTTCGCCGAAAAGGAATATCAAACGGAGTCCAAACGGAATGAAACCTTCGGGAGCGTTATTTTTGGAACAAACGTCAAGAAACATTCGAGGAGGCCACGAGGCAGGGGGGCATGCCCAGCCCCCCTGGGCGCTCCCTCCACCCTCGTGGGCCCCTTGTTGCTCCACCGGCCTACTTCTTCCTCCTATATATATCCATATACCCCGCAAACATCCATGAGCACCACAAAAACCCAATTCCACCGCCACAACCTTCTGTACCAAAGAGATCCCATCTTGGGGCCTTTTCCGGAGCTCCGCCAGAGGGGGCATTGATCATGGAGGGCCTCTACATCAACTCCATGGCCCCTCCGATGATGTGTGATTAGTTTAGTTCAGACCTTCGGGTCCATAGCTAGTAGCTAGATGGCTTCTTCTCTCCCTTTGGATCTCAATACAAAGTTCTCCTCGATTCTCGTGGAGATCTAATCGATGTAACTCTTCTTTTTGCGGTGTGTTTATCGAGATCCGATGAATTGTGGGTTTATGATCAAGTTTATCTATGAACAATATTTGAATCTTCTCTGAATTCTTTTATGTATGATTTGTTTATCTTTGCAAGTATCTTCGAATTATCAGTTTGGTTTGGCCTACTAGATTGATCTTTCTTGCAATGGGAGAAGTGCTTAGCTTTGGGTTTAATCTTGCAGTGCTCGATCCCAGTGACATAAAGGGAAATGACACGTATTGTATTGTTGCCATCGAGGATAAAAATATGGGGTTTACATCATATTGCATGAGTTTATCCCTCTACATCATGTCATGTTGCTTAAGGCGTTACTCTGTTCTTATGAACTTAATACTCTAGATGCATGTTGGATAGCGGTCGATATGTGGAGTAATAGTAGTAGATGCAGAACCGTTTTGGTCTACTTGTCTCGGACGTGATGCCTATATACATGATCATGCCTATATATTCTCATAATGATTAACTTTTCTATCAATTGCTCGACAGTAATTTGTTCACCCGCCGTAATACTTATGCTATCTTGAGAGAAGCCACTAGTGAAACCTATGGCCCCGGGTCTATTTTCCATCATACAAGTTTCCAATGTATTTTATTTTGCTATCTTTTACTTTCAATCTATATCATAAAAATACCAAAAATATTTATCTTATTATTATCATCTCTATCAGATCTCACTCTTGCAAGTGGTCGTGAAGGGATTTACAACCCCTTTATCGCGTTGGTTGTGAGGTTCTTATTTGTGTGTGTAGGTACGAGGTGACTCGCGCGTGGTCTCCTACTGGATTGATACCCTGGTTCTCAAAAACTGAGGGAAATACTTACGCTGCTCTACTGCATCACCCTTTCCTCTTCAAGGTAAAACCAACGCAGTGCTCAAGAGGTAGCATTGGGCGAGCAAGATCTGAGAGGGAGAGGGCGAGGGAGAGAGTGAGGGTTCGAGCTTGGGTTTGCATCGGCATCTAGGAGGCCTTGTAGACGTCGGAGAAGCACCGGATGAGCGCCGCGTGGCTCATCCGTAGCATGGACACGCGCGCGGTATCCACCGCGCTGGGGATGAACAGGGAGGACGACGACCACGTTGTGGGCTGGGCCTGCACACTGTGCACTAGAGGCCCAGCAACACGTGGCTTATTTCTTCTTTTCCTTTTTTATTTCTGTTTTATTTTAACTACCGTTTTATTTTTATTAGCCAAGACAAATGAATTTAGTTAAACATGAAATTTGGAACATAATTCAAGCACAATATTTTGGAGTGGCACATAAAGTTTGGAGGCAATTGGAGTTAAATAAATAACTAATAATTTTGCAAAGGCCATTTTATTTACTGTTGGAACACTTATTAATTTCCTGGGGTTTTATCTGTGATTCAAATTATGTTGGTTTTTACATGGTAATTCCTTAGTGAATATTTGCAACCTAATGAACATTTTTAATTCACTGTTTTATGAAACTATACTTTGACTTATCATTTGAATTTGTATTTGAACTAATTTTGAAACGAGTGAGGTTTAGCAAAATTTTAATTACAATGACCTAGCATCATTAATAGGGGTTTACTGTAGCTTAACTATCGGGGTGCCACAAATCTCCTCTACTACAAGAAATTTCGTCCCGAGATTTAAGAGGTGGGGTAAGGGGGAAAGTTCTGGTTACGAAATTCTAATGGATCTTTTGTTCTAGGTTGCGCTTTTCGAAGAAGTGGATCCATCACATTGACATCTTCATTCCTCTGCTTCAGGTCATCTTGATGAAGTCTTCATCCTTTCTTTGGGGTCTTCATCGTACTTACGAATAGTTAGGGGGCAACTTGACAACGATAGGATGCTATAAGGGTTAATCATCCAGGGGTTCTCCCAGGAACGAGCCCATGATTATCTCTCGGGTTGAACCAATGAAACACATCGAGAGGAAAGTAATAAGGTACAATAAGAAGTTTCAAACGGGTAGACAATCGTTCGGCGTCTGAAACAAAGTGTGAAAGGGGTCTAGAGCAATGAGAATAACTGAATAAGTATTGCGTCCGATACCAGAATAGATTACTAGGAAGGTGGCCCATGAATTACATACGAAATCAAGCACGCAGATTAAGTTTGGCAACAAGGGTGTACATGAGAGTCAGGTTTCGATCCTGTGGAACTGTGGGTTATGGGCCCACCATGTGGGTTAAAAGTAGAAAGGGTGCTGACAACTTGCACGGTCACGATAGCAAGGTATGTTAGAGGTTAGCCTGCCAGTTATGTTGGCAACAATGTTGGTACCAAGGGCAAGGGACGAAGAGAACCATTTTCCTGCTCATTGAATGATGTCTACTACACAACCTTCTTCTTGTAGACGTTGTTGGGCCTCCAAGTGCAGAGGTTTGTAGGACAGTAGCAAATTTCCCTCAAGTGGATGACCTAAGGTTTATCAATCCGTGGGAGGCGTAGGATGAAGATGGTCTCTCTCAAGCAACCCTGCAACCAAATAACAAAGAGTCTCTTGTGTCCCCAACACACCCAATACAATGGTAAATTGTATAGGTGCACCAGTTCGGCAAAGAGATGGTGATACAAGTGCAATATGGATAGTAGATAATGGTTTTTGTAATCTGAAAATATAAAAACAGCAAGGTATAGCAAGTGGTAAAAGTGAGCACAAACGGTATTGCAATGCGTCGAAACAAGGCCTAGGGTTCATACTTTCACTAGTGCAAGTTCTCTCAACAATAATAACATAATTGGATCATATAACTATCCCTCAACATGCAACAAAGAGTCACTTAAAAGTCACTAATAACGGAGAACAAACAAAGAGATTATTGTAGGGTACGAAACCACCTCAAAGTTATCCTTTCTGATCGATCTATTCAAGAGTCCGTAGTAAAATAACACAAAGCTATTCTTTCCGTTCGATCTATCATAGAGTTCGTACTAGAATAACACGTTAATACACAAATCAACCAAAACCCTAATGTCACCTAGATACTCCAATGTCACCTCAAGTATCCGTGGGTATTATTATATGATATGCATCACACAATCTCAGATTCATCTATTCAACCAACACAAAGAACTTCAAAGAGTGCCCCAAAGTTTCTACCGGAGAGTCAAGATGAAAACGTGTGCCAACCCCTATGCATAAGTTCACGAGGTCACGTAACTCGCAAGTTGATCATCAAAACATACATCAAGTGGATCACGTGATATCCCATTGTCACCACAGATAAGCACATGCAAGACATACATCAAGTGTTCTCAAATCCTTAAAGACTAAATCCGATAAGATAACTTCAAAGGGAAAACTCAATTCATCACAAGAGAGTAGAAGGGGTAGAAACATCATAAGATCCAAATATAATAGCAAAGCTCGTGATACATCAAGATCGTACCACCTCAAGAACATGAGAGAGAGAGATCAAACACATAGCTACTGGTACATACCCTCAGCCCCGAGGGTGGACTAATCCCTCCTCGTCATGGAGAGCATCGGGATGACGAAGATGGCCACCGGAGAGCGATTCCCCCCTCCTGCAGGGTGCCAGAACGGGTCTAGATTGGTTTTTGGTGGCTACGGAGGCTTCTGGTGGCGGAACTCCCGATCTAGGTTTCTTTCTGGAAGTTTTCGGTTATATAAGAGGTGTTGGAGTCGGGAACAAGTCAGGGGAGTCCCCGAGGCGGCCACGAGGCAGGGGCGCGCGCCCAGGGGGGTAGGGCGCGCCCCCCACCCTCGTGGTGGCCTCGGGGCTCTTCTGGACAACTTCCGATACTTCGTGGGCTTCTTCTGGTCCAAAAATGGTCTCCGTCAAATTTCAGCTCAATTGGACTCCGTTTGGTTTTCCTTTTCTACAAAACTCAAGAACAAGGAATAAACAAAAACTGGCACTGAGCTCTAGGTTAATAGGTTAGTCCCAAAATCATATAAAAGTGTAAAATAAAGCCCATTAACATCCAAAAATAATAATATAATAGCATGGAACAATCAAAAATTATAGATACGTTGGAGACGTATCATTGCACGAGGCGGATCAATATGCAAAGTTCTCGTCCGTCGGTGGTTACTGAAATGTCACCAATAATAGTAACAAGGTCTTGCTGACATAATTGTACAACAAGGTGCTTACCTAATTAGAGAATTACTGCTCAATTAAGTCAGATTACAAGAAAGGTTAAACAAACCACTGGAAAGGAAAATGCGATTATCAGATTAAACGGAACAATGGAAAGGAAAATGTGTTTAAACACATAGTTCAGGGGGTATATCCTTCCCAAGGATAAGCAGAGCATGATATCCATGACAAGATATAACATAGAGAACCCTTTAGGTAAGAGGAGAGAAATCCCATGACATTACCCATACAAAGGTGTTTCGATAGTTGATAAGGAAAATTTGGCATTGGGCTTGAAATGTTCTTGTTGAAAATCAGAATACCATAGACATGCTTCGAGATAGCATTGACATGGTCAACAGGTGAAGATCAGACTTTGGAAACACAAAGGATCCATCAGGAATAACTTATAGAATAAGTCTAACAATTTCCTCATGGAAGAATGGATAACCTTGCTGAAAAGGAATCTATAACAACAGGGCCTCGGGCCAGGTGTGCTAGGAACGACATCACCTTACCGGGTCACATAAAGACTAATGTGATAACTCTTGAAAATATGTTCCAACCATCATATCTGACCGAGGTTCAAATCTGATTGGTGTCAGGATAACTCAGACTCAGGATGCCTGAGAAGAAAGGTGCAACACAAATTATTGAGATGACATTGTAAGACTCTCGGGAATTGAACTATGGAAGCGAGTTCCGAAACAAGAGTTCATCATTAAATCAGGGAGAGGTGGGGAGGTGGCTGATTGACTCAACGACAATTCATTGAGATTTACAAAAGATGGATTTCCACACTAATGTGAACAAGGAGATAACATTTTTCAGATCAAATGATATAATGAGGTATGCTCGAGGAAAACATACACATTTAAAGATTGATCGAAAAGTGCATAAAAATATGGACTAAGTAGCACGATCAATGTTAGGATGATGAGTCAATAACCGATCACATGAAGAAAGAAACTATCATTCGTAACTTACAAGCAATAGGGTTGCTAGAAGTCTTGAATTCACACATCATAGTTCATTTGTCGGCATTCCGGTTATAAACAACACGGGGACCAAGAAGGAATAGTGATGGTGAGAAGTATCACTTGTATCAAGAATTCTCAAGAGGTGGTGAAATTTTCACGGCATTCTTGACATAAAATATGGTAATACTCCAAGGTAAAGAAGAACAAATGCTGGATAGTAAGGATCTCAAGGTATAACACAAAACACGAACAAGTTTGTGTTGAACGAAAGGCAATAAAGTGGTCGTGATAACACAAATCATCGAGGGCAAGGACGTTATTTCTCATCATGAATTCAATTGATATCCTGGAAGAGCTCAGAATGCTGATGATGATCATGACAAATTTTGTCGAGAGGCTCCATGAAGAAGCAATTGAACAACGACTACATCAAGCAATAGGATTAATGCAGCAAAAGATTATTGGAACCACGGATACAACACCAACTCGGAATCAAGCTTGCTGTTCGAGGTGAAACGATAAGACAAGGAAGATCGATGTAAGCTTAGATCATCACCGAAAGTGGTGCTCCAAAAATAAGGACTAGGTAGCACAGTTAAAATCAACACAATACTGATATAGCCGATTATGCTAGAAATGACGTGATTGAGTACAAACTCGTAAGTAAAGAAGATTACTAACAGTTATTTAATCGCGATGCAGACTCGATTCAGTTATCTGTGTCCTCGAGTGTTTAATGACTCAGAGGCCATGAAAAAAATTGGACTCAGTGAGAATGTAGTACTTGATGGAGAACTCATAAGAAGTTATGCAGTTCCGTGATAATCTCGAGATACCAGGGTGTAATACTCGACGAAAGATCAAAGTAACGGTTGGACTGGTGCATTGATCTGCAGAATATAAGTACTTCAACTTGTTCGAGTAAAGGAATCAAAGAAGATCAATATGGCCGGAACCAGATTGCAAAAGACCAGATCCCAGATATAAGATGAACTTATACCAAGGGAATAATTAATTTAGGAGTAGCTTCCATGATAAGATCTACATCGTGTCCATGGGCATGAACACAAGTTCAAGGTCAACTCCCACTTCTTCAATGCATAACCTTTCATTTTACTTCTCGCTTTTGATGAAACTGTAGTGTAGAAATTTTATCTAGCGAAACAAAAGAAGAGTATGACTCACGAAAACTTTCGGGTTCATACGGTTTGGGGAAGGCATAGGTTCAACCCATAAGGGCATCTTAGGAGCATATACCACAAATTTCAAGAATAAATAACACAATCTCGATAGTAGAGCATGCTTGAGAAAGCAAAGGATACAATTTACCAAAGGCATTATGTATCCGAGGAAAGGCTCACGGGCTTATTGAATATGAAGGACGTTGTCGGATAAAATCGAACAAAGGATCTGGTGGTCCACAAGGGATCTGATGTGAGCATCAGTACTCAACCAGAGGACGAAGAATGCAAGGAGATCAGATTATAGAAACAACTGACTAACTCAAAGCTCAAATGCAAAGGAATTATGATTTCCAAATCAAGGGATCAGAAGCAAACACTCTGATTAAGGATGGATAAGTTCAATAGCCTTAGGGATACAATCAATGGCAATTTGATTGGTCGAGATCCAACTCATGTTTAAAATGTGTCTGAGCCACAAGGATGAATTCTAGGATCTGATTGAGGATTGCGTGCATTCGCAACATATTGAATCAAGGGACTTGAAATGATAATGACAACTGATACTAATGAAAACGTTGGGGAATGCAGTAATTTCAAAAAAAATCCTATGCACACGCAAGATCTATCATGGTGATTGCTACCTCTTGAGCACTGCGTTGGTTTTCCCTTGAAGAGAAAGGGTGATGCAGCAAAGTAGTGTAAGTATTTCCCTCAGCTTTTGAGAACCAAGGTATCAATCCAGTAGGAGGATACGCGCGAGTCCCTCGCACCTGCACAAAACAAATAAATCCTCGTAACCAACGCGATAAGGGGTTGTCAATCCCTACACAGTCACTTACGAGAGTGAGATTTGATAGATATGATAAGATAATATTTTTGGTATTTTTATGATAAAGATACAAATTAAAATAAAAGGCAATGAAAATAACTAAGTATTGGAAGATTAATATGATGAAGATAGACCCGGGGACATATGTTTCACTAGTGGCTTCTCTCAAGAGCATAGGTATTTTACGGTGGGTGAACAAATTACTGTTGAGCAATTGACAGAATTGAGCATAGTTATGAGAATATCTAGGTATGATCATGTATATAGGCATCACGTCCGAGACAAGTAGACCGACTCCTGCCTGCATCTACTACTATTACTCCACACATCGACCGCTATCCAGCATGCATCTAGAGTATTAAGTTCATAAGAACAGAGTAACGCCTTAAGCAAGATGACATGATGTAGAGGGATAAATTCATGCAATATGATAAAAAAACCCATCTTGTTATCCTCGATGGCAACAATACAATACGTGCCTTGCTGCCCCTACTATCACTGGGAAAGGACACCGCAAGATTGAACCCAAAGCTAAGCACTTCTCCCATTGCAAGAAAGATCAATCTAGTAGGCCAAACCAAACTGATAATTCGAAGAGACTTGCAAAGATAACCAATCATACATAAAAGATTTCAGAGAAGATTCAAATATTGTTCATAGATAAACTTGATCATAAACCCACAATTCATCGGTCTCAACAAACACACCACAAAAGAAGATTACATCGAATAGATCTCCACAAGAGAGGGGGAGAACTTTGTATTGAGATCCAAAAAGAGAGAAGAAGCCATCTAGCTAATAACTATGGCCCCATAGGTCTGAGGTAAACTACTCACACTTCATCGGAGAGGCTATGATGTTGATGTAGAAGCCCTCCGTGATCGATGCCCCCTCTGGCGGAGCTCCGGAATAGGCCCCAAGATGGGATCTCGTGGATACAGAAAGTTACGGCGGTGGAATTAGGGTTTAGGCTCCGTATCTGATTGTTTGGGGTTACGTAGGTATATATAGGAGGAATAAGTACGTCGGTGGAGCAACAGGGGGCCCACGAGGGTGGAGGGTGCGCCTGGGGGGGGGGGGGTAGGCGCGCCCCCTACCTCGTGGCCTCCCTGTTGGTTGCTTGACGTAGGGTCCAAGTCTCCTGGATCATGTTCGTTCCAAAAATCACGTTCCCGAAGGTTTCATTCCGCTTGGACTCCATTTGATATTCCTTTTCTTCGAAACCCTGAAATAGGCAAAAAACAACAATTCTAGGCTGGGCCTCCAGTTAATAGGTTAGTCCCAAAAATAATATAAAAGTGTATAATAAGGCCCAATAATGTCCAAAACAGTAGATAATATAGCATGGACCAATCAAAAATTATAGATACGTTGGAGACGTATCAAGCATCCCCAAGCTTAATTCCTGCTCGTCCTCGAGTAGGTAAATGATAAAAATAGAATTTTTGATGTGGAATGCTACTAGGCATAATTTCAATGTAATTCTTCTTAATTGTGGCATGAATATTCAGATCCGAAAGATTCAAGATAAAAGTTTAATATTGACATAGAAATAATAATACTTCAAGCATACTAACTAAGCAATTATGTCTTCTCAAAATAACATGGCCAAAGAAAGTTCATCGCTACAAAATCATATAGTTTAGTCATGCTCCATTTTCGCAGACAAGAATGCTCTCATCATGCACAACCCCGATGACAAGCCAAGCAATTGTTTCATACTTTAGTAATCTCAAACTTTATAAACCTTCACGCAATACATGAGCGTGAGCCATGGTTATAGCACTATGGGTGGAATAGAGTATAATGATGGGGGTCATGTGGAGAAGACAAAAAAAGGAGAAAGTCTCACATCAACGAGGCTAATAAATGAGCTATGGAGATGCCCATCAATTGATGTTAATGCAAGGAGTAGGGATTGCCATGCAACGGATGCACTAGAGCTATAAATGTATGAAAGCTCAACAAAAGAAACTAGTGGGTGTGCATCCAACTTGCTTGCTCACGAAGACCTAGGGCACTTGAGGAGGCCCATTGTTGGACTATACAAGCCAAGTTCTATAATGAAAAATTCCCACTAGTATACGAAAGTGACAAAACAAGAGACTCTCTATCATGAAGATCATAGTGCTACTTTGAAGCACAAGCGTGGAAAAAGGATAGTAGCATTGTACCTTTTTTGGGCCTTCATTTTTTTATTTGGCCTTTCTCTTTTTTTATTGGGACTATGCTCTATTAAATGATGATCATCACACTTCTATTTATTTACAACTCAATGATTACAACTCGATACTAGAACAAGGTATGACTCTATATGAATGCCTCCGGCGGTGTACCGGGATATGCAATGAATCAAGTGTGACATGTATGAAAAATTATGAACGGTGGCTTTGCCACAAATACGATGTCAACTACATGATCATGCAAAGCAATATGACAATGATGAACGTGTCATGATAAACGAAATGGTGGAAAGCTGCATGGCAATATATCTCGGAATGGCTATGGAAATGCCATAATAGGTAGGTATGGTGGCTGTTTTGAGGAAGATATAAGGAGGTTTATGTGTGCAAGAGCGTATCATATCATGGGGCTTGGATGCACCGGCGAAGTTTGCACCAACTCTCAATGTGAGAAAGGGCAATGCACGGTACCGAAGAGGCTAGCAATGAAGGAAGGGTGAGAGCGCATATAATCCATGGACTCAACATTAGTCATAAAGAACTCACATACTTATTTCAAAAATTTACAAGTCATCAAAAACCAAGCACTACGCGCATGCTCCTATGGGGATAGATTGGTAGGAAAAGACCATCGCTCGTCCCCGACTGCCACTCATAAGGAGGACAATCAAAGAACACCTCATGTTTCAAATTTGTTACATAACGTTTACCATACGTGCATGCTACGGGACTTGCAAACTTCAACACAAGTATTTCTCAATTTCACAACTACTCAACTAGCACAACTTTAATATCACTATCTCCATATCTCAAAACAATCATCAAGCATCAAACTTCTCTTAGTATTCAATACACTCATAAGAGAATTTTATTATTAATCTTGTATACCTAGCATATTAGGATTATTTAAGCAAATTACCATGCTATTTAAGACTCTAAAAATAATCTAAGTGAAGCGTGAGAGATAAATAGTTTCTATAAAACAAATCCACCACCATGCTCTAAAAGATATAAGTGAAGTACTAGAGCAAAACTATATAACTCAAAAGATATAAGTGAAGCACATAGAGTATTCTAATAATTTCCGAATCATGTGTGTTTCCCTCAAAAGGTGTGTACATCAAAGATGATTGTGGTAAACTAAAAATCAAAGACTCAAATCATACAATACGCTCCAAGCAAAACACATATCATCTGGTGAATAAAAATATAGCTCCAAGTAAAGTTACCGATAGAAGTAGACGAAAGAGGGGATGCCTTTCGGGGCATCCCCCAGCTTTGGCTTTTAGGTATCCTTACATTATCTTGGGGTGCCATGGGCAT